>NW_025110077.1:353074-469764 GCF_011392965.1 Frieseomelitta varia
TTTTTTTAATACCCTGTGTCGTTTAATACTCTCGCATTTACGATGGACTAAGGAACAATCAAGCACGTCCCACGCCTCGCCGTGCGCGTAAACAAAGGAACAGCCGGATTAAGGTGAAAACGGCGTAGCGACGAGAGCGATGCGAAGCGAAGCGCGTGGCTTTTAGAGCTACCGGAGTTTCAAACGCGTTTTAGCGCGTTTAGCGTGTAAATTCGAGATGCGCGCGTCGACGACGATCGAGCCCGAAAAACGTGTTTTCGGTGTCTGGCGAGATCCAGGTAACACCTCGTCGCTAACTGCCTCGACTGTTTTCACCTTCTCCTCGCGCGCCTACACACCGGCCAGCCTCGCCACCGCGTGTTTCTTTAATTTACGTTTACACCGTCCATAAAGACGGGAGGGAAAATGGAAGGCCGATGTCGACGCAGAGCGGCTGAGAGCAGTCGACGAAATAAAAGAGAGGTTCCCCAGTACTACGCGACTGGTATCGAGGCGGGCGGCGTATAGATGAGCGAAGAATTATGAAAAAAAAAAGAAAAAAGAAAAAGAAAAAGAAGGAAAGAAGAAAAAAGAAGAATAGCGGAGAGAACTCGCAGACGCTTCGGAGTGTTAATCGACGGCGTTTGGAGAAAGACGTTTGGAGCGAGACGTGACAGGAGAAGGGAGAGGACGGTCGGAGAAGCGAGGCCGCGTCTCGTTCAATGCCACCGGGGGCCCCCGGCTCGTTTCTGGACGAAAGCGTTTACCGTTTGGTGATTTATGCGCGAGTGGCCGATACGTCGACACCTTACGACAGCTTACCACTCTTCCCTATTGCTTCACACGCTCGCCATTCCGAGTAATCTCACGACGTCTGCCAGGTACTCGTCCGTCGCGGCTCGAATTTGTCGGTAATTACGTTAAAGCCTCTTTTAACGCTTTTTACTCGACGAGGCGAACGACCGTGGTAGATAAACGGGCACCGAATTGAAATATCTCGCCACTCGGCAGCCTTCCGCTTATCTCAGGGATTCCACGTTTCACCGGTATAAAAGAGTCGTTTGTACAGGGACCATAGACAGTGAACGCCGTTTTAACGCCACATTTTCTCTTTCTCTCTCATCTCCATCTCTTTCTCTCGCGGCCACCGTTTCGAAGCGATCGGTCGATCTCGATCGATGTCTCTGTTGTATCTGTGGCGCGCGAGGCCAAGAGATGCCAGCGAGCGAGCACGCGCGTGTCATCGATGCCGCGACCAAGCCGTCAGCAAAGAGAGAACGTGGACGAAAACCCACCCAGAACTGACCAGTCCACGCCGGCATCCGATCTATCCTGCCCGTCGACATTCTTATGCCACTGACATTATCGTCCCCGTGGAAATCTCGGCGTGCCGCGCGTGCTCCTCATCTTCGCGCGTCCAACGCGTCGTCCCCGCGCAAACCGAGACGAATAAATCGCGCAATATTTCGACAGCTGCTACTTTCCAACTGTTATCTACAACGTCCGTTGTGCCATCGCAAATCTTCCTCAATTTAAACAACAACGAGATGAGAGAAGACGAAGGAAGAGAGAATTTTCGCTACGACAGTGACAAACGTGTTTAATTAATTTTGAAGTAGAATCTTTCGACAAGGATCTAGAATGTTTTCTTCTTTTTAAACAAACTTTGATTTTTGAAGCAAAGATCTAACCTTCAATTTTGTAACAGATCAACAGTTATACCTGAAGCCAGTCTTTTTCGAGAATTGTATTACAATAATTTCTTATCGTATAAATGTTACACTGTCGAATATAAAAAAATAGAAAAAGCTCGTCCCGATGTTCAAAGTGTAATTTTAATATATGATTACTCCAGTAACGTCAATAGACGAAAGTCGCATCTTTGGGGGCGACGCGACAAAATAAAATTCCTCCTCCTGACATTCCATCGCGATCGATACGAACTTCACGCATCACGCGGGGCTCGGAAACAGTCGTAAAATCACGCGAAAGGATGCGAATAGGAACACGTCGCGTCGTAACGACTCTTTCAGGCTCGGTGCGAACGAACACACGCGAGCGTAGGTAGCTTCAGATGGTCGTGGCAATACGTAAATTCCTTTTCACGACGACGAACTTACCACCTGATTGTCGTTCGTACGTTTCGCTTCAACGACAGTCGATCGCAAACTCATCTGCGCCGCGCGTGACGAACTAAATGCGATCTTGAAACTTTGGATTCGAATCTCGACGCTATCACTTGGCAATCTCTAGGATTATCCGTGAACGCGATTATCCGTGAAATTTGAAAAAGTGGTCGTAGATCGCGTGCGAGCGGAATCTAAAAAAATGACTTTGTTTAATAAGGAACAATCCCCCTGCCGCCTCGACGCCCGAATCGTTTGTAACGAGCTTCAAGACCCCGTCGCGATACGTTCGGTTGGCACGCAAGCAGCGGTAAATCATCAATAAAATGTTGCAGAGCATCGCAACCGCCGAGTAACCGTCCGCAGTCCGGCAATAATAATTACTCGAGTTGCGTGAGTTATTGCCCGAGCGTTATTCCGATTACGCAGAGGGAATTACGCGAGTGAAAGCGAGCGGGAGATCGCAGCCGAGTCGAGCTTACTTGGCGACTCTCGGTTAACGCCGAATCGAAGCGCACGAATCGATCCGTTATTTATGCGAGTCGCGTCAACCGCGCATTTTTGCTCCTGACGTTGTTCCTGGATTGAACCAACCGTACCGTCTTTCCCGCTTATTCCTCTAATCGCGACCATACGCCGCAAATCGTAACTGATAAATTTATTTGCCATGGATCGAACTGAGATTCCCAGCAAACCTCTTCTTTTTTGACAAATCTTTTGTACGTTGAAACGTACAGATAATTTAACGCACGCTTAGTTCGAGAGCCGAAACTTGGAATATCTTTTTATTTTTTTTTTTAAACGAAATGAACCTCTTCGCACGTTTTTTTCTGGAAATTATGATTAGATAAGGAAAAGAATAATGTTGTGAGTGAAACGTTTGTTTCTTTTTTTTTTTTTTGAAATCTCAACTTTTAAATTTCACAATGAGACAATAATCAGCCACATTCAATAGCTACGTCGGAACAATCAATGTGTCACTGTGTTTCTTCTCCTCTTTCGGTATTATATCGCCATTCACTATGTTTAATAAAAAAAATTTTCCATGTTTAAACTAATGCAAACATTTGAGCAAAAATCCAACATTGTGTCTTTCTCTGGTGTCCAATGATTCGGCTTGAGAATAAAACTAATTAAAATTTTAATAGCACGAAAAGAATAACATATTTATTTCAAGAAATTATTTTTTCCCGAACTCTAAACAGGCTTCAAATTTTGCAGTAAATCAGCCACGTGCCATAGTGAGATCAGGACATTCAATATTTCTTTCTCATCGTCACCGGTTCCCCACAAAGAATTTTCATTCTTAAACTGGCAAATGAAGAAAGCGCGTTGCAAAAGAATCCATTCCGCGTGAGCGTACGTCCGACAAGCCCAAGCTCGTCACCTCGCGCCTGTCGCGAAAGAAGCTTGTCAGGGTATTCTCTCAAATCGCATCGGAACGCGTGACGAGCGTCCGCGAAAAATGCAAAAATCCTGCGAACGGAAAAAGGACGGAGGTACGTCGCTCGTCGCTCGTCGCTCCTCATTATGCGTACGAATGCAAATTCCCGTTTGGTCGGCCACGAGCGAGCCAACGTTTATTTGTCACGCAGTGGCACGGACGTGCATACATACACGAGAAACGCGCGTACCTACGCACGATACACACGTGCTCTCGACGTGGTCTCGCTCTCGGTTTCAGCCCTTTCGATTCCCTTCCACGGCCTCGGCCATCTCCGCCGACGACTCCTCGTGCTTTCCACTCTTCTCTTCTCTCCTCTCCTCTCCTCTCCTCTCCACGCTGCATCCGCCTGCCTCTCGCACGAATTTCCACCGACCTAGACGACCGTCGTGTACCCTGCCACGATTATCTGCCACCGTCATCTCACGGGCTCCGTGACTTTTGTCCGGCGTATCGTGCCCCGCGGCCAGCCACATGCTGCCTGTCGACTCGTATTTTTCTATCAATTGTACAACTGTACTCGACGTTCTTTAAACTCTCGCGGCGCGCGTAGGGAATCCATTGACCCGCGCGCTATCGTTGCTGCGGAGTTATTCGCGCGCGACGCCTTACCCGGCCGCGCGCACTCCGCTGTTCTATGAAAATGCAAATCCCGTAGGATTTACGGTCGGACGGGACGCAACGCGCAACGCGATCGCACACCAATCTCGGAATTTACGCCGTTTGCGCCGTTTCGCCGATATGTAGTTCTAATTGCTCTCGAGATCGCGAGCCAGCGAGAGACGGTGAGAAACCGTGGATCCGAGATAGCGTGGCTGCGCCGAGTTCTGGTTTCCGCATAAGGATACCAGGACGAAGCGTTGTCGCGTTGTCGCAGCTAATAACGAGCGGCGTGCGTTTCTTTTTCTCTTTTCTTTTTCTTTTTTTTTTTTTTTTTTTNTTTTTTTGTTTCGTTTTGTTTCGTAATCGCGCGTAATCGCGTCCCGTTGGCCGAACGTGTACGACAAAGCGGTCCTCGTCACACCCTCCTAGTCGACCGAGAAGCCTCGAGCTCCGGTTGCTCCGATAAATCGACCAATATATCCGTGAGATTGCAATTAATACAGCCACGCGTTTGCGATGTATTCGTCGATCGTGGCTTTATCGCTTTATAGTCGCGTGAAAACGGCAGTGATAGTCGATTTTCAAGGAGAGTTTTGTGCCATTTCTAATGGCATACGCTGCTTTACGCTGTGTTTTGAGTAACTGGCGAGAATAGTGTTTGAAGCATCGCTCGGTACTCTCGTTTAAAATCAATAATAGTCAAATGTAGTGTTTCTATTCTTCTTTGGGCCATTTTCGTATTTAATATAAAACTGTATTTAATATTTAATATTTAATATAAACTGTATTTGATATATAAAACTGTATAAAATACTATGAGAAAATCTGTTTAATTTTGTATCTATTATTATTAGTGTGTTTCACACTTGTACTTGAATTACATGTGATTTCGTGACATTTTATGTATTATTGTCACAACGACGCACACTATAAGTGACGTGACAACATCACGTCTCTATATCAATTCTTCTGCCAATCTTCCAATATTATTTATACATTTATATAATTTTTCATATTTATGTAATTACATATTCAATTTATATATTTAATAGCTGTCTTCAGTCGTTCAAAAAAATCCATCTTCACGAACGCACGTAGTCAATAATTACTCCTCCACTGCCAAAGGATTTTCATTAACCGTGAATAACGGTAAAAATAAAGTGCATTATTAATTCGCAGTTCTTCTCGATCAATTCATCGAGTCTTAATTTCTCAAATTCCAAAGAAACTTAATAAACGGTCATCATTACGATTTCGTGAAACTTCATGAAATTGAAGTGCTTGTAATTCCTGACTTGGTCCTTATTAAATTATTCTAATTAGCCAGCAATTGTATTACAGGGAAAATACAAAAAAAAAAAAAAAAACAAAGAAGACGTACGATCGAAAAGGGAAACTATCCGTCGAATCTCGGCCGTGTACTCGCGATCCGCTCGCGCGCGGAAAAATAACACCGGGCGAGCCAAGCGCGCGAACGCGGAAGCCGCCTGTTACTCTATATACGTGCTTCGAGCTAGTTAGGCGTGTCAATAAGCTTGGTCTTTTTTTCGAACGAATTCGATCGCCTCGATAAACCCGTTTTATAAATCACCTAAGCAGCCCGGAATGAACGGTTTCGGAATCGTGATTATCGCGTATTGCTTGTTTGAGGTTCGTTCCCGTGGCCGAACGAGAAGCGTTCCCGAGCCGCTCGCGATACGCTCGTAGTCGCCGCAGGATGGGTATTAGGGGCAAGTAAGTAGCGGCTACCTAGACAGGATGCGTCCCCATCGGAGGGTGAGTGTGCAATTCATAAATGATCGAGCGCGGGGAGGGAACGAGGCGAGGCGAGGCGACGCGGCGCGGCGCGGCGCGGCGCTGTTCGGTTACGAGCGGGAGCTGCGAATGCAGGGCCCCGCCGGGCCTGATGCAAGATTAGGAGGTCCTCTCACCGACCTATCGCAAGATACTCCCCCCTCCTCTTCGACGAAGCCGCGTGTTACACGTGACAGTAATGGCATGTAATCCAGCAACGTGCATGTTCCCTCCAAGTCTGGATTTAAGACGGAAAATCCTTCAGCGGTGTCGCTTATCGCGCGACCGATCGATCGGGCCGCCACTACGCTCAGACGGGACTTCCTACGAGCGACGTCGTCGACGTTGGACGTTTTCTTTTCTTTTTTTCATCAATTTGCCGCGCGCGATTTCCGAAATATTCAACACATTCGCGTTAGGCGTGTTTCTACAAGGCAGATGATAGCGCAATTAATCACGACGGGAATGGACAGATCGTAACACATACACGGATATGAATGTTTCGCCAAGTGTTTCTGAGAGAAACCACGTTCAAAAGTGAGCTAGATCACTTTTGACAAACAAAATCACCTGCTGTTCCGTCGTACAAGTTTGTTTCTTGAACCGATTAACATGGACGAAAGAGGAGAACGGGAAGAACGAAGAAAAGAAATGATAGAAACGAGGGGAGGGAAAAGAGAGATATTCAAAGTGGCGCCTGCGAAAACGGTCCAAGGATCGACCGAAACGAAAAGCAAAGATCGGGAGAGTAGCGAGGAGGAGGGGAAGGGTGTGTGGTGGCGAGGGAAGCAGCGGCAACCACGAGTGGGGGAGCGAGAAGGCGGAAGCCGCGCGCCCCCGGCCGACAAAATGATCAAAAGGCAAATTTCATACATTATTTTCACTTTAATGCTACCGTATCGCAATTTATGGGAGGGCCGGGATTTATGCGGGCGCGTATATACGCACCACAGGGCCTAATCGGGGAGAGGCCCACCGGACGGAAATCGTTGTGTGCCGGGCTGCTCGAGAGCGCGAGCCGGACGAATCGCAGCGAACACGGCGCGAGCGGCAGCACGCGCGCACTCCGGCCCCGGATCGTAAAGAACTTTGTATTAAAACGTTGTACGTCCCGGATCGTTTATGTCAACAACCTCTGAGTTGTGTGCGGAACGCCTCACGCTGCGATGTTACGGTCTA
Source organism: Frieseomelitta varia (assembly GCF_011392965.1). NCBI lineage: Eukaryota > Metazoa > Arthropoda > Insecta > Hymenoptera > Apidae > Frieseomelitta > Frieseomelitta varia. The sequence continues at coordinate 360,200 of NW_025110077.1, forward strand.
CGCTCGGTGCAACGCTCGTTCTGGCCCCCGGGGCAACTCGATGGGGAGGGTGCCCGCCGCATCCTTTTCCTCTACGTCCCATTTGCTAACGTCCCGAGTCATCGATCCCCGCTCTCGATCGATCGAGAGTCCGACACCACTGTCTCCACGGTCTTCTACGACTTCGAGCAACGTTACGTATCGCGACGACCGAAGCGTACAATTTCCATCAATGACATCGAAATCAAAAAAAAAAAAAAAAAAAAAAAAAAAAAAAAATAGAGAAACTTTATAACGCAATGGAGTTTATATTTGTAAATTTAGAAAGAGCTAGCCAAATCTTTAGAAATACGCTGTTTTACGTTTATGAAATATCTAGTAAAAATCATGAATCGGTCGTTTTGAACATTTTGGTGATTGTAGGGTTAACTGATCCGTTTTGTTCTCCAGTCTTTTCGTTCTCCTTGTTCCCCTGCGTCTGGACTGCGGTAGATCGTCACGACGGCAACGACGACACTTCCTACCACGCGAAACTCCGCCGCGTCTGCGAGAACCATCGTCGTTTGCGATCGTGCTTCGCGTTCGATCCTCTCGCGATTCAGCGAAAAAACGTTTAGGCCTAACAAATTACATCCTATAACGTGCACTTATGCCTCGGAACGATCGCTACGTCCGACGAAATTATCGAGCATCGGCTTCGCAGCCAGCTCCCTAAAGTACTGGCTCGATCGTTAAACGGAAACACCTATCGCAAAGAGGCAGAGAGAGAGTGAGAGAAAGAAAGGAAAAAGAGAGCACGGAATCGAGTTGTGAATTCGGTCGCCAGGATCGTTACATCGGTCGATAATTAACCTCTTTCGCTGGAATGACGTGCCACGCACGTCGAGAATTTTTTGCCCCAAATTGCAATATTTTCTCAGTTTTAAATATATTTCAATGCAACCCAGACAAAACAAATGATAGTTTACTATAGTTTATCACTTCTTAATCGTTTCTATCCAGTGATGTCACACCGGCATGAGCTCAAAAGAAAAAGAAAGCGACGAATTATTGTACAGGGTTGTCGGTCGCTCGTTATGGTCCGCGAACCAGTTGCCAGCGCAACGAGTTACTGTCGACCGTGCGCAACTAGATAACGCAACTGGAGGAGAGAAGAAGAAGTTTGCTCGAATAATGTGCAAGCTCGTAATTAATTTGCACGCGAGCTAAGAAACGTTCGATGGATTTGTGCGCCATGACACGGATCGTGAAACTGTGGGACTAGGTGGTGGAAGCTCGCGTCCTCAGGTTCGCAACTTTTCTCCTCCTTTGATCGCATGACAGGTCGTAACGAGGACGGGACGCGGCCGAGAAAATCGAGCCGATGAAAAGTTAAAAACCGACGGGGCCCGAGACTTTTAGTCTCGGCCGTTATAGGCAATCGATGGAGATTGACGGACAGGTATCGAGAGCCTTCCCCGCTGAGCTCTCTCTCTCCTCCTTCCACCCTTTTCTTTTTTCTCCCTCTCTTTTCTTTTTACCCTCGGCTGCAGATGACGTGGAAGAAGCTGAAGAAGATGAAGAAGCAGAAGAAGAAGAAGAAGAAGAGAAGGAGGAGGAGGAGGAGGAGGAGGAAGTAGGAGAGGGAGAGAGAGAAGAAGGAGGAAGGGGAAAGGAGAAGAAGCGGCGGAGAAGAGAGTCTTAACCGCGCTCCGTTGGAATATGGTCGCAATTACCGCGGGAGATTAATGAGCCGATGCGCTCGCGCGATGCGAGAGACTGTTCTACGAACGGTCCTCCCCCTCTTCTCCTTTCCATCCTCCTCCGCCGACTTCTCATCGTCCCTGTCGAGAAAACGACTAATTCATTCTGCGAGACAGGTCACGTATCTATTCTTCTTATTCGCGTGCGAGCGAGAAAGCTTGTAATTAAACCGAGAGATTTAGTATCGACCGCTTTAATGTCGTTACGAATTCTTTCCTTACCTCCCGACGCCACGGTTTCACATCACCGCGCAATCGATAAAATCGCGGCCACGAAGACCGAAGTTCGAATCTCTCGTATATTGGTTGATTTTGCTTCGTTCAGTGAATCAACACACCGAAAACTAAGTGAAAGGAATAGACAGGAATAGAAGAGTAGGTAATAATGAAAATGAAAAAGATACGGAAAAGATAGGGAAGATTGATTTTCGAAAGAAGACGGCTGAGAGTATGAGTGCAAGTCAGAAAAAAATCCTATTTTCCCTTGCTCCTAGAGAGATCCTTCGATAAATGGATCTGGCCATCAGACGCACAATAGACGTCGACGATTTCTTTGACACGACGATAACGAACCGTACGTCTTCTATTCCTCTGTGACCCCTTTAATTAGCCGTCACGCAACAGTGCGATATCGCGGCAGAGTTTAACACGGTGCTAGATACGCGATCGAGATCGCCCGGCAATATTAATAATCAGTCGTTAGTCACTCCCTTTCATTAGTAGTAACTATACAAAACGGTGGACGAAGCCCGTTTTGGAAGTCGGCCTGCCAACCCGTCTAATTACCACGAGTATACGCGCCAGCTTGGCACACGGTCCTCCACTCGGATCTAGCTTCGACCGTGACAAACGCACCGAAAAATCGCTCCTCTGTTACAGTCTGCCTTCTAGCTGGTCAAAGCCGTGCTCGACGCTTTCACACCTTGCCTGACTGCCTGCCTGCCTGCCTGCCTGCCTACCTGCCAGCACCGCCAAATAAACGCAACAAACGACAACGTACGCGTTTCTCAACGAACGTCGTCGCGTCGACGCGTGGAACCTCACGATCTACCGAGTCACGCGACTGGGCTAAGGCTAACCGCGTCGCGTGCACGCGTGTACCGGACGACGCGCAAGAGGCCGGAGCAGCGTGTCGCACCTACGCACGCGTATATCGGCGAACCACGGGCACCGACCGACTGGAAAAAATCGAGAGCGAAGCGTTATCGTATGTTAAACGGTTGCTGGTTCGAACGACTAGCTACCGGTGGTCGCCACGGAACATCGTGCTACCAGTGAAACACGCGCTGTTCGACGAACGAGAGGCAAACCCTCTGAGAAACGAGAGAGAGAAAGAGAGAGAGAGAGAGAGAGAGAGAGAGAGAAAGGCTCAGCAACCAGTTGTCGAGCTGTCTCTCTCTCTCTCTCTCTCATTCTCGTTTTCGCGTTGCAACCTCGCCCGAAAAAAGCTATTAACCGATATCCATCTGAGGTCATTCCTTCGCTCGCGTTTTACGTACACACGCGACCGACGCGGGATCCGTGTGCGAATGTTCGCGCACGCTCGCGCGCCGAGCTGCGAGGCCGTTTTGGACTCGCTATCGCGCTTAGCGGAGTGGGTAATGCGTCCTGCCAAAGCCCGGGGGCGCCAAATGAATTACGATATTTCATTCTCACGCCCGTATGTGTATATCTATATATATATATACATATGTACAAACGCTCGCGCGCGCGCGCGCCGACCGGCTGTATATCGGCAACCGAGCCGATAATTGCGTTTTACTCATTACCGGGGTTCGCTCGCGAGAAGACGTCGCCACACCTCCCTCTCGATCTCTCCCGAGTTTCCTCCCGTTTCCGTATCCAGTAGCGTTCCTCGCGTTTCTCGCCTCCCGCTTTCATCCCCGTCCTCGCGTCAAGTAGCCACCACGCTGTCGAGATTATCGGCCGCCGCTCCTTTATCCCCCTTTTTTTCCACTCTCCTCTTCCTCTTCTTTTTCATCCTCTCCTCCACGGTCGTCCGCAAACACGCTGACGTCCGGCGCTAATGTAACCACCGATCGACCGAATCGGTTCCAAGTGGATGTTCGCGGAATGGACGAATCCCCTGCCTCACCCCTCCTCACTCGGAGGATTGCGAAATGCACAGGCCGATCCGTGATCGCTACCGGAACAAATTCCCAGCGATAACGGATCGCTCGGTCTGGGAACGAACGAGCCAACCGTTTCGCGAACTCGACGCCGATTCTCCTCAGCTATCGAGAGAAACGACCGCAAGTTTTTCTCCAGAGAGTTCTTCTACATTCGCGGAGATACAACCGTCGTCGTTCGTAGTCCGCGACCTCAAGTCCCCGGGATTATCATAATTAGCCTCCTGTCGCGCATCCTTTCTCGTTCGTGGCTCCTCCTCGCCCCCTTTACCACTTGGTAGCGCTTAACACTCGTTACGACCAGGTGTACAAGCATCGCGAACCTCCCCCTCCTGCGCCGCCACTTTTCACGTTAGCCTGCTCTTTCCTTTTCCACTCTTCCTCCATCTCCTTTTACGCGGTCATTCTCCCCGTGTTTCTCTCCCTCTCTCTCTTTCTCTCTCTCTCTCTCTCTCTCTCTCTCTCTCTCTCTCTAATTGATATAATCCACCGCGGCGGGGCTTTGTTACGCGGAATCCGCGGATTATACGGCTTTGCGCAATTAGTCGACCACTCTCGTCCGTGGTATGTTAACACACCGCGTGTCCATGTCCGTGTCCGTGCGCATTAAGCTCTCTTTCCTCCCTCCTTCTCCCCGTTTCCTCGTCTCGTCTATTCACTCGCGTTCGCGCAACGCCGCGGCGATTAATCGCCAAAGCCGCGATATCTTAATCCGCGACACGCAACGCGGATCGTTTCTTGCACGATCGCGAGGACTCGTGTAGCCCCGGGAAATTGTCATTCGAGCCGCGGGCGTTCAATTCGTCGAATTACGCGAATTACGCGACTACGCGATCGAGGATGAGAGGAACGGACGAAGATATCGCACGGTTTCTCGATCTTCCCCCCCCACCCCCAGCGATCGACGACGCAACATCGAGAGAAAAAGTTTCGCGCGTAGCTCGAGTCGACACTCATAGAGGAATGCAACACCTCGTCGTAAATCGATATCGAGGATGAGAAAAGCGTGGAGGATAAGCGAGACGGATCGGGAAGAACGCGTGACGAGATATTCCATCCATTCTCGATGCCATCGTCGCGATTGGTAACGTCCCTCTATCGCCAGACGTTTCTACAATTGCCATCCGACGACATAGATATCGCGAAAGCGTAATGAAGATCATCGCGGATGAGAAAGGAAGAACACATGACACATGTAGCATCAGTCACGTATCGAACGAATCTACGTGATCAAATGATGGTCTAACTGCCGCCGTAGCCAAAAAGTTAAAGCCATTAGAAAGTTATATATAAAGTGCAAAGTTTATTAAAAAGTTATTAATAATACTGGATATTAAAATACCGAGAGATTCGACAAGATAAGAAACGAATTTTCATAGCTCTGAAATTGAACTGTCTTTATCGAATCTTAGGTTTCTTATACAGGCTGTTATCTCGAAAGTTTTCCCATAAAAGACATTTGCTCCGATTTGTAAGGAATTTTGGTTTTGGAGCCGACACGCATCGTACGCACGCTGCACGTTCCCTTTTAGTCGCCTTTTACGACACGCAAGGATCACGTTGGGCCTATTCTTCTCCCGGACCCACAGGGGGATTCATGCGCGGACACAAACGAGAGATGACTAGTAATTGGCGAACAATCCGAACGTAACCCCCGCGATCGGTAGCCAAGCGGCTGAAAAAGGAGCAACATCGTCTGCCAACGGACCTCGATACGCAACATTCATTTTCCGGTTTACTATAATTACACTGCCGCTGGCCGCGATAGCGTGAGCCTCGTATTTTATTGCTCCAGCATCGGCTCTATCGCTCCCATTTTTCAGGCTCGCTATCTAATTCCTGACTCTCGTATCCACCTCTTTTCTCTCTCTCTCTTTCTCTCTGACTTTGGTAATTATCTTCGTATCCCTTTCCACCGCGTCCCTGCCCTGATTCACTGCCCATCTCGTGCCAGCATCTCGCTCACACCGATCGGGTCCTGGACTTGTACCGTTAGCTTCGCCGAGGAACGTCTGGCTTTACGCGAGTGCGTGCACCGAGTCGATATTCCGCGAGACTGCCATTAAAATCCGTCCACAACCGGTCGTGGCATTTCCGGTAAGTGTGACAATCCTCGCGCTGATCACGGGTTTTTCTCGAGGTGTTGTCCTTTATGATCGTTCGAAACGATCACCAGGCAGAATTCCTGTTCTCTGACTGACAGTTTACTTCTCGGTAAACAGGGACGAATCGGAAATCAGCAAAAATAACTCACAACCTTCTGAATCACGATCGTCGTCACTATATTACTAATAACCAAGTGCTCAACATTCATTTTCAATTCAAATCTCATTCGCTAACCCACAGACAGTGTTTTTCGAAAAAACATTGCTGAATTAATGGAAGAATTCGAAACACTGAGTTTCTTTTTTAAATGTAAAGTTGTTATCTACGAAAAATATGTACTGTGCGTGTGATGAGTTCATTTTTTACTATTTTGTCAAGAACGTGCGTGATGGCGATGCCCGTTATTTGCGTCAATGTGTTCGTAATTTACGGTCATTAGTCCTCTGAAGAGAATAAAAAGAAGTGATACTTCACGGTCGAGATACTTTCGCGTAACACGAGATTTGTAATAAAGTATCATGCACGTCTAGTTTTATCCAAGGGAAGTAATATTTACAGTTCGGCCGAAAGATTAAAAATTTGGTCAACGATCGACAGAACTATCCGTATCGAAGAACTATCAACAGTTACAGAACAGAACTTGTATCAGAGAAACGAAATGTATGAAAAATAAGAAAAGAACGTGTAATATAACAAAATAAAAAGACGCGAGCATTTATTGATATTCAAACATCAGAAAACGTCTCCGTTGTACACTTACAAAGTTTCTGCGAGAAATTACCAATTAGCCATTTTGACCATTTTTGCCATTGTTCAACAGAGAGTGCGAATTGTCTTGTCCAATCAAACCGCCCAAGATTTCAACGCGTACAAATGCGTTTCGTAACGACCGACAAATAATGTAAAGGTGTCGACAGGCGAACAACACTCCGAATCGGTCATCCCGAAAACGATGCGCGGAGCAGCGGGCGCGTTCCTGGCGTGTACCGTACGTACACGCGAACGAGCACGAGGCGAGCTCGAGGCGAGGTAGCGAGAGATGCCACCATAGAGTAATTTCACAGCAAATAGGTTTGCACAACGAAGAGGAAGAGAGAGAGAAAGAGAGAGAAAAAGAGGAGGAACAGAGAGCCGCGAGCCGCCCGTGGGGTGAACGCACCGAGCCACGTACGTAACCGGGAAACTACCGCGGCTGTTATTCTGAATCACGCGGCATTTTCTGGAAAATCTCGCACGTTCAACCAAACTTGAAACGCGTTTCGAAAGATGGACGACCGAGCCAGGCCGGTATCCGAAACGATAGAAATGACAAGATACTGTAGTAACGCGCGCTACTCTTGGAACGCGACCAGCTACCCGAAAAGAGAACCGAGAGCACCGAGTGTACCGACTCTATGGGGACTCTCCGATTCTATGGAACGGGAGACCGGGAACAGGAGGTAGAGAGCCGGCCCTGTAATTTCAGGAGCTCGTAATGGGCTCCAGTCTCACAATTAGACCTTCCTACATCCACCGTATATTTCTCCCTTTCCACGATGCGTTGGTCGGGGACCAACGCATTTTTCTTCCATGTCGTCATCCGTGTTCCCATCGGCGAATTCGTCCTCTCGGCCATACCGAGAGGGTGGCGTCCATCTTCGAACGCACGGCGTCGCGAAAGTGCGCGCGTCCTTGTCCGACTCGTCCTAGAAGAGACACGATGACGCTGCATGACTCTACGATTCTCGTTCCCCTCATCGTCGGAGCCTCTTCCCCTTTTTCGCTGAAGGACCCTTCCAGCATAATTACACGGTGGTTTAGTGGTGCCGCGGCACACAGGAGGCCGCTTTCGTCGAGCGGAGTAATGACTAATCGGGGACAGGACGATGAGCTTGCGGCGCGCGCGAACGGCCACCTTTCGATACCATTAGCAACCCGAGAAGGGACCATAGCAGCGACTGTGCGTGACGTCGCGACGCAACGGTAATTGCTCGCGTAAAAGATGGATACGCGATCCCGAGAGAATGAAGAAGAAAACCGGCGCGTCACCACGAACCATCGGCGAAACCGTCCTGGAAACAACGAGCAAAGAACTGCCTCGTTTCCATGAACGCCGCCTCGGCCAGATACCTAGCTCCGTCTAACCTCCACCTTCGCTCGGGTACCCCGTGTTATTAGAGCCGCAATCATAGAAATTATTATCCTCTTTCCGCCGTACCCAAGGCGCTCCATCTTTCCACGTCTTTCTCTCGCCGTCGCCAGAAGAATATTTCCAGCCGCTAATTCGAATCCTCTCCGTTAACGAGCTCTTCGTCGACGAGTACCGGCGCATTATCCACTACCGACGCATATCTATCCTTCGATTCGACTCTCGAATCTTCGCCCGAATCGAGGCGTGAGCCTCTGATGGTGAATTCGGTCTAATTCGGACGACTTGCGTCGCGAACGTGACGACTCGAGTAGCGTAGGTTCGCAAGATAGTCGAGACGAGAGAAGGAGAAACGGGGCGAAAGAGGTCTCTCGAGGTCGTTTCTGGGCGTGGTAGCATCCACCTTTACATCCTCGGTGTACGTACGTCTGTCTCTCTCCGCCTCAGGGCCTCTCCTCTCCTCTCCTCTCCTCTACCTGTAACCGTCTTTTCCTTCGCATCCTGCTCGTTCCCCGTCGGGCAGCGCCGCGGCTCGCAGAGGGTTTCGGTTCTTCGGGCCATTTATTTTTTCCGACCCAGCCCTCCAGGGCTGCCCAAACGGCGGCCTGACGGCCGTGGAAGGAAGAGGCCTGGCCTATTGTTTTAGCCGGGTACGGTTAAATTGAATCGCCTCCAGCGATCCGTGGTCCCTGCCGCGAAGAAAAAACCGACGTGTCCACGTGCTTCACCTTGTAGGCGTTTGTTACGTGGCCTGCGCTTTCGCACTGTGCTCTTTTTACGTGAAAATCGGTCGTCAACCGATATCCGACAGCCAGATTCCTCTCGCCTGGATCTGTTCGCGAATTTTGCGAATGAACGCGCGTCAACCCCTTCGCCTACTAACCTTAGTACTGAGTTGTTGCCTGCGTATTGATCAGTTGTCTGTGCGTAATTCCCAAAATATTCCAAGAATAAGATTCCAAGATTCCTAATAGGTGATAACATTAACAAGTGCAAGAACAAGAACATCTTTGTTCCTTTCTCCAAAACTTTTCTTCTTAGTTTTCATCTATACGTTCCTGAAGTTTTGTGTTCCTGAAGTGTTTAAATTAAATTCGGGACAGTATATCGTTAACAGCGATTATAAATACGTGTGTTGTATCAGTGATTATAGTTTTATCGAAATTTTATTATGTTGGACATTAGAAAATCAAAAGATGACAGTTTCAAGGAAAACATCTTCAAATATGTTTCATTGATGCAAGCTGAGTTATGTTGTACTATCTCTAGACATTCTCGCAATGTTTCTTTAGAATTTCCCCCAATTATTACGGATTATCGTTTTCGTTCTTTTATTTCTTGTTTACTTTCTTCTAGCTTCCATTCTGACGGTAAAACTAGAGACACGGTCAAGATTTACTAATTTATAATTTTTGTTAAATATTTTGTAGATGTAAAACAATGTATCTTTGGAGATATAAATCCTAGAAAGGAGCTCGTATACTCCATCGATTCATTTTTCTATTTTCTCTACTTTAATGTCTCCGTTGGAAATTTCATGCTTTAATCGTCGGTAGCTTCTAGCGATAGTTGATAAAACCGCCCCAATGCGTTGCAACTTATCCTGAGAATGAACAGAGAGAACAATACCACCTAGATGATTCCTTTAACTCAGAGAATCCTCGAACAAAAACTTAACGAAACATGGAGAACATCTCTCTTCTCCTATAATGCAATTTTAAACTGTTGCAGCAACTATTACAGCGCGTGTCTGACGGTTGCAGGAAATTCCATCTTCGCGTCTTTTCAACGCGCGATCGTCGTTCGAAAAAAGAAAACAGCAAAAAACCAAAAAGAAAAAAAAAGAAAGTAAGAAAAAAATCGCGTTAATTACTCGACGAAGGCGGATGTCTTCGACGCGGCCAAATAAGTCGTGGTTGCTTCACGAAAACCGGAGAGAAGAGCAAAACCCCGGGTGGGAGGAGGAGTGGAGGGATTGGGAGGAAGAGGAGGCAGAGGTTTTGGCCGTCGAGAGTCGGGGGTTACGGGGTTACGAGATGCAAAAAAGGCATCCTCCTCCTCCTTTCGGTTTCTCGCTTCCTCCTCTTCCTCCACTTCCCTTTCGCCGTCTGTCCCGTACACTCTCGCGTTCCGTTCTTTCCGAAGTTCCGCGCGCGGCACGAGGACCGAAGAATGGTCCAAGCAAAAAATGCAAGCGGCGAGTACCTTCAGGTCCATCTTGGCCTCTCTTCGTTCGCGGTGGAAGAGGTTGGAACGAGAGAGCACGCACCTGGACAAACCATCGGCGCGTTCGAAGCGGACGGGACGAAGAAGAGAAGCGTAACAACGAACCCTCGTGAACGCGAGAGAGATAGGGCGAGCCCGAACACCGAGAGAAAAGGGACGAGGGACAGAAGGAGGAGAGAAAGAGAGAGAGAGAGAGAGAGAGAAAGGATGAACGCGCGCTGCCTTCAAGGAGCAAACAAAAACTCTAATCGAACTTTCTGAAGCTCTCCGATGCTCTTGTTGGACCTTTTATCACTCCGGCCTTAGGGTATCGTCCGAACACTTATTTATATATATATATATATATATATATATATATATATATATATATATATACACGTATACTGGCTCGCGAGAGTATGCGTTCTGCCTCTCGGTTATTAAAGAATGGGCGTCCCCGGCAACGATATTTATTTATTATTTTCCGCGACCCCTCCGCCCATAGGGGATCAACCTCTCCCCGTGTCCTCTCGTTCTGGTCATCCAGACGGAAGAAATCATCATCTCGGGCGAGGAAGGAGATCGGAGGAGATCAGGAATCGAAAGATATCTCCGAGCACGCTACCGTGCATAAATATCTGGCCATTCTTCTAAATTATCGCAGTGTAAAATATAATTCAAACGAACCTTTAGCAAGTCATTAACTATTAATGAATATTGAGAAAGTTAATACCGTAATATTATTACAAGCCAGGGTAGTTGAAAACTGCGCAAAGTGGTCTCTGGTCTGCTCATTCGTCGAGGCGTTGAAACGATCGTGACATGTTTCTAATTATTAAACAATTCAGTCAACAATTTGTCAGAAATGGACGAGCCGCTCATTGATCTCCACGATAACCAAATGAACTTTCTGTTATAGAAGAATTCATTGTTAAACATTGTTTTTTACAGGTTTTTTGAAAAAGTCGATGGCAACTATTCTGTCAGTGTTACAATTATCATTGTTATTATTATTAAATATAGTTTGATGTCAATTAGGGCAAAATGCAGAAAATTAACTGTTGACAAACGTTCGACGATCGTAGTTGCAAAAACGAAATAAAGATGTATCAAGCTTTTTAATGAAATAGCGTTAGGTCTCCAATTATTTGTAAATGGTAATGTACTCGGGTAATAGCGTCTGCAATTATGTCGACTACTGATCCGTTTTAATTAACATATTTGGATCTTCAGTAATCAAATCGCAAATTATTAGGATAGCAATTAATAAAGGTTAAACTCTATTAACCAGAGTTTTTTACTAATTGGCATCTTGCCGAGTATCTTATCGATATTTTATGTCCACGATATTTCTTAAACTGAAGTAATTAAAAAGTTTATGCGCCCTTATACCTTTAAGATTTTCAAGGCAAAGTGATCAAGACTTTTAAGACTTCGAGATGAAGTTTCGAGGCTCCAAGCGTATGTTAACAATATTTTACGATAATTAAAAGAAGATGAATATCGTCGACAAAAAGACAGAGATCGAACGAAACTGTTAAAATTTTAAACGCAGTATATGAACAGAGATTCTTATTTCATAAAATGTTTCGTGTAAACAAGAACAACTTCTATTTTCTCGAAAGTAGAGGAAAATGTTCCAGTTAAACAGGAACATTTGTGAAAGTTGTGGCAAGCCGATTTCCTAGAAATGTCGTGGGCTAGATAGATCCGAAGATCGTAACCTCGAACCACACATCCCAACGAATTCTGTCATTATACAAAGATGAGATTCTTTAAATTATGCTAATTATAAAAAAAAGAATTCCCAACTTTTATATTTCACTTTTAAATCCCTCCCTTTGTAAGTGTACAATCCACCCAGAACTTTATTAATCGAAACATAAAACAATCTGTTCGCGAGAATGCTTTCAACTGGAACGCGCGGGAACCTTCTTTTTTTTTTTTTTCCACGCGAGACACGAGCTAGAAACGTCGTTCCGTAATTCCGCGCGGCGGCGATACCTTTAAACGGTCTAACCAACTTTGCGCTAAGTGGCAGTGATTTAACGAGTCTCGCCGGTCATTCGATTCCCGGTGCACCGCAATATCCGATCATTCCCAGTTCGGGGCCATATTAGTTGATAATGACGCGCGCGTTTGCACCCCGAACTGGGCAGGTGTTCTCGTTAAACGTTTCCAGCGAATGCCGCTGCCACGGCTATTACACTTGCTGCCGCTTTGCGAAATGCGTCGACGTGATCTCGCGAACAACCAATAACAGTTGACCCTCGAAGAACGCGGGAGTTAGGGGGACACGGATAATCGAAAATCCAAGTATAAAATGACCCACCGTGTGCATCTAAATGTCATATCGTGAGTTTCAGTCATCGTGAGAAACACTGGCGTTCAATTATTCTACGAATGATGTGCCATTCTCCACGCTGGATAATGCGAGGGGTTTAGGTATTACATTCTCGTCCAATCTGTCTTTTCTAAATTTCCTTTAACATCTTCTCTACAGTAATATGATTTTTTTCGTAGCTTTGGTTCTTCAGCGTCTTTAATTTTACTTCGAAAATACGAGCATTCTTGGATTCTATTATCTTGTTGGATCAATTCTAGAATATGGAGGTGCAATCTGTATTGTAAATCTTTTAGATTCAAAATACCGAGAGCGTTCAGAACTTGTTGATACATAGCAGAAATTCGATAGTAAATTAACGATAATTGATTGTAAAAATTCTCTAGAATATCTTAATTTTTCTCTAACTTCTCTTGGTAAATATCTTTCTCCCTCTACTTTTATCATTCAATCTGTTTAATTTCTTCTTCACTCAAAACTTCACTCAAAACCCCGTAAAGTAAATAAATGAATCTTTGCTACTCCAAACACTTTACTTTGCGTACTATTGTACAGCCATTTAACGTTGTCGTAAAGTCAATGGATTGAACTTCTACAACATTGGCTCGTTGTTCGAGAATCAAGCAAGGGCAACGTGACGTTTCGTCGTCGCATGGCATCGTTCTGTCTTTGGGGCGACACGTCCCGCGGTGGAAAATCACAGGTTCGTTCGTTCGTTCTCCACCGAGTCCGGCATCGAACTCGTACAGAGTTCCCCATAGCGCGCCACGGCCGTGGCCAGTGCCGATGTTCCTTGTTTAAATATTAATTATGTATGCCTGACGGTATACTCTGACGCACACGCACTTTCCTGCATATAGATAAGTCGCAGCAGCGTGCAGGATCGCGCAAACGCCTGCATCCTCCGGTTTCGTTCACCTTGCTCGTTCCTCGTCCGAGCACCTTTATCCTGGGCAACAAACCACGCTAGATGTACAGGTCTGCTGAGGTTGCACCGACGAACCGCAGGGGGTAGCTGTCTTCTTTTGCATTCCACGGCCACCATCTCCTTCTGCTCGCGCGCGCCCTCCCTCTCGTCGCGATCCCTGTTCACCGGGTCGAAAGCCGACATCGCGGAATCTCTCGCGAGGTCTGCGAGCTATGATCGTATCGCCGGCGGAATTTTCGTTTAATTGTGACTTTCTCAATCACCCTCTGACTTGGCTTGGTATTACCGAAAATCTACAAGTTTCAACCAAGAATTTATCACCACTGAAACTGAGGAGTGTAGCACTTTGAACGCGAATATATTCGATGCTCATTGAATTTCTAATTATTTAATCGCTGATTAAATGATACGATTATCTGTACAATGCGGGCTAAATACTCAAAGAGTCAAGAAACTCGATGTGCGTGTCGGAGATTTTCGTGTAGATGCAGCAGCCGCGCACAGACGCGGGATGCAGGAAACATGCCTCACCGTAGAGCATCGGTATAAATTAGAAATCTCTATTTCACAGATGTTTAAATGCGCAAGAACTCGTGTAATTTATGCGTTTAATCCGGGTAATCCTCGGAACACGGATATCCCGTATGGTCGGTAGAAGTTTCTATTTCACGGATGGACGTGCATCTGCGTTTTAATTCTGTTTACATAACGAAGCTAATTTCAGAAACGCGTAAAACAAACGTGGATATTATGATATTGTAATATAAGACAATAATGTAACGTTGACCGACACGTGTCGAACGTATTCGCTAAATACAATATCTGCATTCGTGTATAAATCATAAGTATTAAAAACTCGAATTTTTAATCCCTTAGTGGTTACTGGTAAGTATTTTACCATTTATTGCATTGGTCTACACATGTAGTCCTATAGTTGGTGATACAATCGAACAGGTGATGATTCTATATGGAAGAAGAACATGTACTATGAGATCTTTATCTAACATCATATATTTAATAATCGCGTCAAGTGCAAATTGTATCTTTTCGTATTTACTGCGACCATGATAAATTAACTCGTCATAATTCATTTGTGGCGCAGAATGCGCTTTCTGATAAGTTGAAAAGGAAAATTTTACAAAATTTATATTCACCGTGCTTTAACACTAACAAGAAGTGAACCTTCCATATTTCAATTTTTCAACTGTTCTTCCATAGTATTATCCTATCAAATATATATATATGTATATATTATCTATACCAAAGTCAGCATTTTTGCTTGTAATGGTTTATTTTCATCATCAACGATCCCCGCTCAATTCTCTTATTTCGTGTACGAAGTAATAAAAATCCACTGTATTTACATTGTATACGTACGTTTCGAAAGTTGCAACACCCCCACCAGCCATCACTAGTAAATTCTATTTAAAAGATAACAGAAAACTTTCGGACAAAATCGATGGTCCAAACTTTGACGTTTCGGACGCGTTGGCGATCTCTCTACATCGCCAAGCTAGTGGCGATGTAGATCGCCATAAAGACGCGGTAGAACGTGTAAAATGGACAGAGTAATTTGTCCTTGGCGCGGCAGCAAGGGGGTGCTGCGTCTCGCTAGGACGTTTAGCGCTCACAGCAGTGGCCTGTCAGGTACCGTCAGGCATCTCTGTGACAGAAATTGTATGCTAATTAAGGATAAGAGTGGCGCGCCGAGTCAAAGTGGCTGGCTCGATGCCCTCGGACCGCGGCCTCGCGGACTCTCGCCTCGCCTCGTTCTGCACGAGCCAGCCCGTCGTCGGCGTCGACTTTCCTTACAGGAACGCCGATTATATTTATCGTCCTGAATGCGATTCTCAGCCGTGCGTCCGTACGCGCCTCACCCTGTACCTACCTACCTCGACGACGACGGAACCACTCGCCGGAGGTTTATGCGCAAGAACTGGTATCGCGAGATCCGTGGAAAAACGCGGAACCGTTTAACGCATAAATTGCCTCCCATCGACTCCCAGCGGCTTGCAACCGGCTTGGAACCGACACACAACCGTGGTCGATGAAAATCTCGCGCTCCGATCGCGAGTATCGAACACGTGATTCGGTAACGAGAGATTCTGGCGAATCTGTTGGTAAGTTGGGAAAAATGGGTGGTTCGGTAGGGAAAGCGCGAGCGACAGGGATCGAGCGCGGAGGTATTCGCGTAATGACTCGTCGAAGTTCGTGCTTCGTCCGCGGAACCTGAAGAAGAGAGAGAGAAACTTCGGACGAGCGAGCGGCGGATGATGAACGACGAGACCAAGAAGGAAAACGCCATGGAACAGAAACCCGGGGGTACGTTGATTGGCTGGCAAGCAGAGGCTCTCACCAACAGCTGCCACCTAATATCGTCCGTTAACACAGCACCGAGAGGCGGTTTAGACGGTCTATCTGCTCGTGCATCGGCTCTCTTGCCCGTTTCTCGTACGAACGACGCGGTCGTTTCTCCATTGGCGATCCGCTGGAATGCAAAAAGCCGCTTCGCCGAACGCGGCGCCGAATCGCGAGGTGTAACGAAGCCAACGATCCAAGCGAACTGCTTGCTCTCCGTTGGAAGCGGAGAAGATGGCATACGGCTGTGATTGGTTCTAGTTAGATCAGCAGATGCAAAGACACGACGTTGCCGATCAGACGATCTGCCTTCGATTTGCGCGGATGACTTGGAGCCAGGAGGAACGAACTGACGTAAGTACTCCTCATGCATCTGTAATGACTCGGCTTTCATCTTTTTCAGCTTCGAATAGAAACTGTTGGGAAGCTAGACAGATAGCGGTCGGCCGTGATTGAATTCGGTTCGTTAGACAGTCGCGTAAAGATAGGAGACACGCATTGCTCGAACAAATGTGTCTACGGAATGAAATGAATTGAGCGTTCCACTTACTGTTTCTGTAATTCGTGTCAATCTCAAGCACGATCGTCGTCGCACGGCTTTCTTTGACTTTCTCTGATAAAATCCCGGTGACTCGGTAGCAAATGCTCTTCAGCATGCGAGCGTGCACTGAGCGCGATCGCGAGCTTTTTCGAGAAGAAAAGCGATCGTTACGCGGAGCGTCGAATAAATTAGCATGACTAGCCAGGTCGGAAGGTAATCTACGACACGAGGGGGTGCTAGTCTCGTCACGAAAAGAGGAGCACCGGTGATGAAGCAGAAGACCAGAAGGGTGAGAGGGAGGGGAAGATGGACCGCCAGCGTGCTGACCTCCTGCTTGACCCGAGACGCCTCCGCCAACGACGACCCTAACCATCGTCGTGGTGGCTACGGTCGCGATCGCAGCCCGGAGAAGCCGCTCCCGGATTTATTTAATTAGTCCTCGAGGTACTACCGTGCCTCGTCAACGTGTCCATCCAACTCTCCGATTCGCATCCTCCCCTCAACCTCCTTTTCCTTTTTCTTTTCTCTTTGTCTCTTTTCTACTATTTTTCTTCTTCTTCTTCTTCTTCTTCTTCTTCTTCTTCTTCTTCTTCTTCGCTTCTCGATTCTGTCCCCTGTTTCCTTTTCCCATCCCTCTTTGCTCCGCTACATCCGTACGTCCTCAGGTTCGCGATTCGAGCGAACAGCTTCTTCCCCACCCACTCGCGAACAGACGCGACGTGGTCTCCCCTCTCTCACTCTTTCTCTCTTTCTCTCTTTCTCGTTGGCCATCGAGCTACGTTGCACGTTGCCCCGTACACGTATTCGTACGCGAGTGCGACCGTGCCGGTATACCGATGCTAATTAAACGAAACACAGACCCTAGATATTTATCCCACGCTTGGCGACGTTCCGCTGCTCTCCGTCGACTCCCGATATCCTTTCTCCGACTCCCGAGTCACGAGCCAGATGAATACATCTATAAATGGTGACCCAGTGAGTCGCGTAAAACACACACGAAGATTCCTTTCCCCTCTGTCTGTTTCCAGCCGCTGCCGCTCCCGTTTTCTCCTTCTTTGCGCGTATCTGTGTGTGTATGTGTGTGCGTATGTTCGTCGCTATTCTCGACTCGCGTGCCTCGTCGACAGCCGCGAGTCGATTCCCTCGTCCAGGTCCTCGCAAAGTCGCGTTATTCGCGTTACCAGTGTTCTCAGCTCGCGCGCGCGCACACACACATACAGCTGTAACTACCTACGACCGTCTGATGCGTCTATCTGGCCGTATCTCCGTCTCTCCCTCTCCATCTCTCCTTCTTCCCTCCCTTTTCTCTCTTTTGCCTTCCGTCTCGAGTACGGCTAATGCTAACTATGTTAAGGGTCGGACGAGAATGTTCCTCGTTACTCGGCTGCCCCTCCCCTTCGCCGTAATCGGGATATAAATCTCGATTACCGGCAGCACCGGGGCACCCAGCTCCCTCGCTCCACATATTTCGGATAGGAGCAACGATTCTCTCCCGCGTAATGCGCAACTCCGTTCGTTCTCTCCCTCAAGGGGAGGCTGGCATCCCTCAGAATCGTCCGATTCGCCCAGATGACCAATGTCTTCGCACTAGGGGAAGGCGATGGCACAACACGCGGTGATGGTGGTTGAATGTTTAAAAAGGGAAAGGCATTAAAAAGGAGAATGGAGAGCGGGAAAAGAAAAAAGAAAGAAAACGTTGGCGGTAATGGACGCGGTTCTTAATCAGCGTCCGGCAGACACGCGGCGGAACGTTGACCGATGTCGGTAGCTTTTGCCGGTCCCCATATTCGAGTTTAACACTTCCCGGTGGTTGTAAACGATTCCACGGCGCGCAATCGATGTATTGTGTTACCATTACCATTTTAAACTCATGCTAATGCAACACGATGTGGTAACTCATGCTAATGTTTTCTGGTGCGTTCTGTACGGACCGCGGAGCGGCCCCGAGTTCGTGGCCCGAGGAACGATGCTGCATTCATCAAGCCAGATGATTTGAAAAATCTCAAGGACCCTCCTTTCTTTGGGTCTTTAGCACTGTGACGTCCGTGATTTATTGAGTAATATTCACCGGCGTATTGGCCAGCGAAAAAAAGGCGCGTAACGTTAATCTGAATAATGAGCCTCCGGCATCAAGCGCCGACCGCCACCTTTTCATTGCTATCGATAAATAATGCCCAACCCTCCTCGTTTCCTCCTCTCCCCTCCCTGTCCGCTCGTTCTACAGTCCTCCCTTCACCCTTTTACAACCCCTCCATCCTCGGGAGCCAATTTTTTGCTCGCCATTTATACCGATTCACTTAGACACAATGCGAACCGAGGCGATCCGATTTCTCGCTCGCGAATCTCCTCGCGACTGCCTGCCTCCTTTACTATTGGCTGTGCGCAAATATACGTTATCGCAAAACGTTCTCTCGATTGTACTAACGATAAATAAATTAGGACAATATATAAGTTACAGTGGAATTTCATTCATTTCAAGTAAATTTTAATCAATACTCGGTCGAACGTTCTTGGAATTCGTTTCTCCTGATCGTCTGAATTGTTATTATACGAGCGAAAGAGATCGTATCTAGTGTTGTAGAGCAAGGAATACTATTATATATAAACTATTTCGACGGAATACTATTATACGTAACGAATTTCTCCCCTTCGTTGAGCAAACTGCTAAGCAAGAAAAAAAATTAAGCAAGAAGGGAAACACACGTAGTGCCATCTGTACTGTTTTCATATACTTTCAATTGAGTTAATTTTGTTGTACAAATGATATAATTGAAACGTAATTCTTGTAAACAAAAAATTCAGTTTAAGTTTTGTAGCAAAAATTTTAAAACAGACACATACGAAATTACATTACGTACAGTGTATTACGAGCGATCAAGATATCCGTGACAAGATGTATATTTTATTTCAATGTTTCTCGATACTTAATCGAATCAAGTAGCACACATTTCGACGCCATTCCAAATTTGCATAACACGTACTGAATTCTTTTCAATGGCAGAAGATAGATACCTCCGGTGTGATAGTTTATATATAAACGTGAACGCAATGTTTCGACAAATTAGCGTTGTTCTCGCGAATTGCAAGTAATTCATCTTCCATCTCATTCCGTTCCCGTTTCTTCGTACTTCGATCGACGACAAAATTCCTTCGAACGAATTTTCGAAACGGGACTTTTCGGGACGATTTCGATACGATCGTTCGAAGCAGTGAATTCAAATCACGTCGAAACGATGATTCCTACCAAGTATTCGTCATTTGCATAACGTGTATCCGCGAAAACCAGACGAGACGGAGCGGACTGGAGTTGAAACGAGAGGATCGGGAGAAACGGGAACCATCGATGATAGATTTTCGAAAACGTCGTTTCACGCGCCTCGGTGCTATCTACACCGATCTGGCTAATAGGTACAAGCGATTCCTCTCGCGCGTGCGTTCCAACAACAGCAAACGGAAACGCGGCGGCGGCGTTCCGACAAACGAGATAGACGAGCGACTAAAAATAACTATCGTCCCGCCACGGTTTTCAAATGGAAACGTACCCTTTCACGATCCTTTCTATCCGGGCGCGAATCTCGATCGATAACGGTTTCAATTTCGGCCGGTTACTTGACTCGAATCGAGGGAGAGTGGGCACGAAGCTGAGCCGGCGGCCTCAAAGATATCCGGCGTCGGGATCGTCGGAAAGCAAATAGGCGGATTAGCTTCCGCAGGATCCAGGCCGGATTCCAGAAGGCCACTAATAAATGGAAATTCGATTCGCGAGTCCTCGATAGAGCGATAAAGTTCTGCTGCCTCTGCCGCCGCTGGGTCTCGCAGTAGCTGCGCTACGTAACTTGAAATGGAGTTGTATCGAGAGCGGAGAGCTCTCCGCCGCCCCCGGGGTGGAAACGGAACGAATGCACGACCAAGAAGTGATATCTACTTTCTTGGTAAACATCGACGACCGCCGGGGCCAAGATCGAGAGGAAAGGGATGTAAGAGAGGAAGACGAACGAGGACAGGGCGAAGTAGGAAGAACGACGAAGATCGGCGACGAAGACGGTTGGAAGGAAAGGGCGAGGATGTGTGCCTCTGAGGATTGTGCTCCCGATGCCGCCACCTCGCCTCCCTTTCTTTCCTTTCTTTCACGACGGCAACAGAAGTAACAGCAGCAGCAGCAGCAGCAGCAACAGCAGCAACAGCAGCAACGGGCAGACTGCAGGAAGGAGGGGCGCATTGTGTGTTTCCGAGAACGGTGCGCTTATCGGTGGATCTGTCGCGGTAATGAGGTATCAGCCACCAGCAAATAAACGAATAAACGTAAAGAGGATGAGGTGGCGGCTGTGATGGTGACGGTGGCGGTGGTGGTAGCAATGGTGAAGGAGGTGGTGGTGGTGGTGGTGGTGGCGGCGGCGGCGAAGGTGGCGTTTCGAGCGGTGGCACAGAGACAAAGAGAAAGAGAAAGGGAAGAGGAGAAAGAGGAAGAGCAGGATAAGAGAGAAAGGGGGAAGACCGCGAGGGGTGGAGATGGAGAAGGCGGAGTGTCTCTTTGGCTAAACACAGCGAAAGGAGCCAGGCAGCCGAGCAGCCAGCAGCCTCTGGCCCTACCGATACAATGCTTCGATTAAACATTCGCTGCCTAAATAATCAGGCGCGCTTCGACCCGGCGAAAGGGAGAAAGAAAGAGGAACGGAGAAGAAGACGAACGGTTTGTGGCCCTCGCGCTCTCGACGGAGGGAAGAAAGAGGAGGCGATTCCGGTTCCGACCCGAGTGGGAATGGAACACGTTCCTCGCCGTTCCTCGTTTTCGATCCGCGCCAGATCCTCCCGCCTGCCCCTCGTCCATCGTCATCCTCTTCGACTTTGCCTTACACTTCGCCGGCTCTCCACCCGGCTCTCCTCATCCTCCTCCTCTCTCCCTCCCTCCCTCCACCGTCCCTCTGCTACTCACTTTTCTCTTCTCTCTTCCTCGTTCCTCGCCTCTGCCTTCATTCTGCATCCTCCCTCGCCACCCTTACCGTAAGTGTATATACGTATTATGCAAAGCGGGTAACCGTAGGTGGCCTAGGGAGCCGGACGCGCGCCGTGTAATTAATACCGATGCCCTCGTTCTCTCTCTCCAACTCTCTTCCTTTCCCTTTCCGCCCTTCTCCACCCCGTCCCACTCTCCTCACCCTCATTTTTCTCTTTTCATGTCGCAGCTACTCGATCGCGGTTGTTCGCTTGTCCCGAAGTTTTTTATAAAATTGATCTTAAGTATTGCAGGCCGTCTGCGAGATCGATACCAATTTTCATTCGTCCCGATTTCTCCTCTTGTTTTATATATTTTTGATATTATATCTTTCGACGCGTTTGCTGCTTTTTTTTGATTGTAATCAAGCTTGGAATTCTTTGGTATCGACCCTCGAAATAATATCATCGAACTGTAACAATCTGTGTTACGTTATTGAAATTTAGAGTTCATTTTATTTTATACTTTATATAATTTTATTTTATACCCTTTATATAAAGGTAATTTTATTTTATACCCTATGATGATATAAATATGGTATATAATATTAATATATTAATAACTAATTTAATGCCATATTATATATTAATACTAATTAATTAATACTATAATAATATATTAATTTAATATATAATACTAATTATATTAATACTAATATAATGCTAATATATTAATACTAATTAATTAATTATATGAATGTAGCACTTGTAGTATTAATACTGTACTACTTGTCCCTCTTTTAATATTGTACTTGTTACTTGTTAATATTGTACTACTTCTTCCTCTTTTATTCTTTTCTCGTGTTACCCTTAGTTAGTTTACGAAAAAAATTACCCGTGAACTTGTACAGGTACCACCCATAATTAATATTAATAATTTCAGAGACCTCAATAAATACTTGGACATTGATATGTTAATCTTTCAATTTCCACGGCACTTTCTTCCGAATAATTTTATTGCGCGCTCTGTTCACGAGGGAATCTGTCTCACGGACAATGAGGAAATGTGCCCAGTTTTCCTAGAATAGATACTCGTTCGAACGTCACACCGAGAGAGAGAGAGAGAGAGAGAGAGAGAGATTTAAATTCGTCGAAACACCAGGAGATCTCTGGAGATTGAGTTATCTGTAGGTGAAAATCAAGCGGTAGCGCGTGCCTCTACTAAATAATCCGTCGCCCGAGAGCGACGGTAGCCCTCCTGGTGAGGTTCTAACGGGACCCCGGGGACAAGCTGGAATTTTCAATGAACTGCGACCATCGACACCCACGCCCCGATGTTGTTCCTCGCGCGCACGCTGACATTAGCGATACACGCCTTCTTCGTGCACCGTGTCCGATCGCTACGCCAAGTCTAGGCTTCCTAGACGGAACTACGAGACACGGAGAACATTCGCGACATGCATGCAGCTTGGAAGACGAATGCCAATTGTCTGCGATACGTCGCGTCGCTTTATAGAAGCGTAAGCGTAGGATATTACACGTGGTATATATGTACATTCTTGTTGTCTCAACTGGCATCGTGAAATATTGGATCAATCGAAATTGTTTCGTTTGATCGAAAATCACAAGGTGAAGTTAAATGCGAAATTTTTATAACCTGTCCTCAAGTATTTAGGTCAAGGGTATATTGGTGATGAAAATTAGCGATTCGACATTTTATAGAATCTGTGGTACAGTGGTGTGTATGATACAAATTGATCACTCGATGATTTAAAAACGATTAAATAATTAAACGATTAGAAAAGTTAATAAAAGTTGACTGATTTATATTTTAACAATGATTAAAAGTACACCGTAATTAAAATAAATTAAAAATTGCCCCATAATCAATTACAGAAATAATTACAAAGTAATTGATTGAAAAGTAATTTGATAAAAATGCGCATCCTTTCGAGCGGCGTGACGAATGAACATCGTTAAAGTGATGTCACGTCTAGTACATGTCTGTGAAACAACATTCCGTGGACAAGCGGGCCGAAAAGAAAATCTGAACGACCTTTCCACGAAGAGAGTACAAGGTTTTACGACGACACGTCTTATTCCCTATTATCGTCGAACCGAATCATCCCTCGTACCTAAGCGTCCCTTTTAGATTCTACCAACAGTCGGGCGAGATATCTCGCGAGGGAGAAACACGAGAAGAAGTCCGAGGCAGGGAAAAAGGGGAATAGCTGAGGATTATTCGAGCGGAACCCGCGGTAAGTTCTTTATCCGGGCACGTGTAATCCTGTCTATCGAGCAGCACGGTCAAGGGGAAGAATCTAATCTCTTATTAAACGTCGTGAAACATGACCGTTTCTTCGATTAACATACTCGCGATTCTATCGATCGAGAACAAGGTCAGTGCTGCTTGGCTCGGCATTCGACTTGGTTAATTAACGCGATTTGTTCTTACTCCAGGAACGAACTATCGTTCGTATGCATTTGCATTTTAGATACATCTTCCAATCGATTCTTTCTCTTCGATTCGGTCGCTAAAAATTCATAGACAAGCAAATTTAATTATAATTAGGCAATTGGAGCGACATTGCGTTAACGCAACAGATTCTTTTTGGCCGATTCACGTTACCAAATTCTAACGTTACGAGAGCAGATTCCGAAGAGATATCTTCTATAATTTCTTTAACTTTAGGAAACTTTAGGAAATTAAAGTATTTCTAATATCAAGATAAAGTTTGATTATTTGTTGCAACTAGAATAATTTAATATTAATTACTCTTACCCGTCATATTTAACTCAGCTTACAATTGTTGTCATCTGTATCTGATAACAATAATAATAACTATCTGATAAATATTTGTTATTTTATTCACTTTTGGTTGGTATTATCTTTGATACAATTTTTACTATGCATATTACACATTTTTCGATATATGAGTGTTTATGAATAATTAAGAAGTCACAAGTATTCAAACAATTTCGAACATGCCTCTTTTAAAGAACTAGGTAATACTGTTTTAATTACGTTTTTCCGTAAAAAAAAACTTGAGAGTTAAATCTATCCAATACATGTTCTTGCAATCGCGACATATTTTTATAAGAAAATAGACTTATCTCGTTTAATTCTTGAATAAATGAATAATGAAATAAAATAATACGATCCTTTCGTTTCAAGAACACGGACGAATTAGATAAATTAATGGCAAATACTCAAAAAAGAATCAAAATTTTTCCTTTATACGTGTAACACGCTGAAACGAATTACGATTATTTATACAGACACGATCGTTATCTACACTCTACTCTCCGATGTACTCGATGACGTACTTGAATTTATCAAGCACTAGTATCGCCTAGATGGTAATAATCCCCGTTCCTGAGACTGCTATACTTTTCATTTAATCAGATTCAGGTAACTGGCGGATACCGCGTTTCTTAGAAATTTAGACGAGTTTTCCTTATCTCACCGCGATCAACACTCTTTTATCTCTTATTCTTTCAGTGGATATCCTACAATCTTTCAATAACGTATCATCTAAAATTACCAAACATTATCGTACGAGCAGAACGTGTATTTCGCTGAAAGACACATAGACGCGTATTGCTTTTGTATAAAAACATTCTCTATTATAAAAACTCAATTTCTAAAAATAGAATGTCATCACGGAAGACCTAAATCTATTCTCGACTTAGTCTATTTATGATGAAAACTGCGAAACCGACATGGAAGATATCGGAATGTCACGAGTTAATAGTCGTTGTAAGAAAATTATACGATATATTTAACATAAGTACACAGTTACTCACGTAATTTGCACACCTGAATTAACTTTCAAATTATGAAAAATTATTTGATACAAAAGTTGTATGGCTTTAAGGGCGGCAAAATATAGTGCATCAATTTTTTTGTGAGTGTCGAGGGGTTTCCAAATTTCGTTTTTATTCTTTTTTATTGAACCACATATTTTTTTCATCATAAATGAAATCTAGCAAACGCGAAGACCGTACAATACTCCGTAACAGTTATCCAAATTCTAAATTGTACGTGTATCCTACATTTCTAACTTCGCGTCAGAGACATTGCTGTAAAATAGATAAATATAATGAAAGCACATGATGTAAGAAACTTGACACGAGGACAAGAATGTACCTACGTAAAACTTTCACGAACCATTGTATCAGTCTTTAAGAAAAGCTTAATAAAGAAGACGAGTCGCATTAATTGTTCGTAGAATCGAGAACGAGCAGACAGTTAGGGAACCAGCAAATAGCTCGACTAGCACTGTCTGTCCGAAGCTGTTGCGGCAGCAACCGCCGAAACTTTCAAAGTCGACCTTTGGAAATATAAAGATATTCCTCGATTCCTACCTGCAACGAAGAGAGGAACGAATCCGGCCGAAAAACGGCATTAGAATGCGCGGGCGTGCTCGTATCCCGTTTCAAGATGGAGATAGCCGCGGCGAGTCGGCTCTCTCATCCCGCGGCGTGGCTCCGAGGCGAAGGCTAGAAGTAAGTTTCCTCCGAGGCAGCGGCTCGTGGAAGAAGGAGCCCTCTTCGCGGCCCTTGACGTGCACATTTATCACCCTCTATTGTTGCACGGCCAAACATCCGGCCTCGCGGGCCACGTACGAAGACCCGGCTCCCACCACCCCACGAGAGCAGCTCTTGCCGAAGAATCGAGATTCGCGGCAGCGAGCAGAGGCCACGAAAATCGAGGAATCGTGTCGCGTGTTTAATCCTTCCACTCCCAATGGGTCGTGTACACCCCTCTGCAAAAGTCTCTGGGGACAAAGTGTCGCGTTTGTATCGAAATTTGAAAAGTGAAAGAAAATGCTTCACGCAAGAAAGAAGATCCGTTGTGTCGTACAGGGTGATTCGAAGCTCACGGTAGAAATAGAGTCAGGAAGATTCTAGAGGTGCTTCGTGTTCGAGAAAAGTGTGTTTGAAAATTAGTCGAGTACGTGTGCACATTATATAATCGGGAAAATTGTTTTCCTATGGTGGACGCTCGCTCATCCAGACTCTGAAGAGTAAACTCAGCTTTTTAATAGTAATACCCGTGTTCACGTAAGCACAGCGTGCCATAACGTATTCGACGAACAGCGGAGCGCGGGAGTTATGACTTTGTAACGTAGGTTCGTAACATCGCGATATCATTAAATCCAGAGAGATTCCAACCATCCAGACAGACCTCTTATCTCCTTTCTCCTATCTTCGACGCAGCGCCTTGTTTGCACATTGTTTTTCCCATTAACCTAGTCATTACGCGTCGATGCATTGTCTCCGGTACCCTGTACTTTGCACGTACTCTATGATCGAAACTTTCTACGTAAGAACGGTTCGGCCGCATCTAATTTTCCATTATGCTCCTTATCGGAGGAACTCGAGGTCCCTCACGAGACGACGTCGAATCGGACCGCGGGGAGAGAAACGAAAACGCAACGAGACGCGATGATACGAACGACCATGATCGCCACCCACGAGTCGCCGAGTTTCTTTCTTCTTTTTGTCTTTGACGTCGTCGTTACTTGCGGTTATTACGAATGTAAATTCAAAGGATTAATCCCTTTTATATTTGCTTTTGGATATACGCAGAATACGCTTTGGATTACGAAAATCCAAGTTGAGGACTGATACGCATATCGCAGAAGTGTGACAACGTGAAAAAGTATGTTTTCCAGGAGAGGCGAAAGGACTTCGCTTTGTTGATTAAAGAAACGACGTAATTCAAAGTAATACGTAATTTGTTTACAATAATAGTCAAGACAAAATTTATAAGTGTCACATGAAACAAAAAGAGTGACATAATATCTTTTTACCGGTCAAATTATGAAGATCAATGGTGAGATTTTGACAATTGGTCAAGAACTTCGTCTGAAATATTTACAGTGATACCTCGATGATAATTACATTTTTTTTAGTTATGACACTATTGTCGCATAGCACGACACGTATATAAAATGCTTTAAAATTTCTCTGGGACATTATGCCCCTTCGAAACTGAAAGAATTAAAAGCCAACGTTTCAAATTCTTTGCAATTCTTTTCGTCCAATTTATATTATCAAATTCTTTTCCTCTTAACATCGAAACTATGAAAATTTTTCATCCAGATTTTATAATTTCCAGGAATTTAATGAAACTGAGGTAGTTTATGATAAGTTGTTGCTCGGTCCTTAATAAATTAACCTGTTTCATTTATTTTTTACGAAAGAAACCTAATCGTTGTAACAAATCGAACCGCCTTTGTATAAATCGTCTCGAAATATCGCGAAACCGTATCCTCTCGTTGTCGGTTGTTGCGTAACGAACGTAAATTTAGAGGGCGCGTCAACCTTTTCCACCTATCTTTGCGATTCAGGAAGAAGCTGGTAAAGTACCGACGAAAACGAGACGTTGCCGTCGTCGTTCCAAACGTGCAAAAATGGCCAGAGGGATGTTAACGTCCGGCGAGTACGGAACTTGGATTTTTTTTCGGATGGAACGCGAGGAATCGCCTTATAAGTCGTCGCGGAGAGTCGTGAAAGGGGGGAGGGGAGAAAAAGAAGCGAAAGAAAGCGAGGGAAAGGAGAAAGGAAGGAACCAACGACGACGACGACGACGACGAGGAGGAGAACGACGACGGCGACGACGACGACGACGATGAACGAAGAAGACAGCAGCGACAGAAGTAGCAACGACAGAAGCAGAGACAGTGGCAGCGGCGGCAGCAGCAACACAAGTTGCAACGGCAGAAGAAGAAGGAAAAGAAAAAAAAAAAGGAAGTGCGCGACAGTCGGCGCGTCCGCCTGGCTCTCCGCACGACCCGTTCGCTCGGTGGTTCTTTGGACGTGATCGTCCTTGTCGCTCTCGCGCATCCGATGGTCCCGAAACGAACGAATAAAAGGGAGGTAGGTCTCTCCGAGTGGTGAACTCGGTGGTCGAAGAAAGAACGTCGAAAGAAGAAGAAGAAGAAGAAGAAGAAGAAGAAGAAGAAAAAGAAGAAGAAGAAGAAAAAGAGAGAAAAGAAGGGTGGTGGGAGGTTAGAGGGGAGAGGGGCCGAACGCAGAGAGGATAGACAGAAGGCAGATGGAAAAAGGGAACGAGACAGTTGGTGAATTCGGCAGTGAAGAAGAGCGAATCGTTCCTCGATGCCGCGTTTCTGTTTCGTCGTCGTCGTCGTCGTCGTCGCGGTCTGTTGGCGACTCGGTAGGAGGGGCGGCATCTTCGATATACGCGCGCGTACAAACCCGCCGGGGTACCGAAAGGCCGCCTCCGGTTTCCAACCGAAAACTGTCCGAAGATCCGAGATATCAGTTATCAATTAACGGAAAGGGCACACGGTAGGCCGAAACGCATTGGTCTTCGTCCCTCGGTGGCCGTCGCTGGCAGCCGATAGACACGACCGAGGACCCAGCGGCAGGGTAATTTAGAGACTGACGTGGCTGTCCAAGCCACCGAGGGAACGAGCAACCTCAGAGGAGATAGAGGGAAGAAGAAGAATGAGGGAGGAGCGAAAC
The DNA here is from genome assembly GCF_011392965.1 of Frieseomelitta varia. NCBI lineage: Eukaryota > Metazoa > Arthropoda > Insecta > Hymenoptera > Apidae > Frieseomelitta > Frieseomelitta varia. Next base: position 389,089 of record NW_025110077.1, read on the forward strand.
GGCGATGGAAAAAGGGGAGCGGATAGGAGGAATGACAAGGACCTACGAAGGAAGACAGCTGAAAGGGGAAGCGGGCCCCGGCAGCGCAGACCGATCACCGAAACAAATGCAAAGCGGTCGGGACTGTGGTCAGGGAACGGTGCGGCGCGGCGATCCGACGATCCGACGATCCGCGATCGAGGGCTTTCTCTCTTCTCTCGCTGTTACTCCCGCTGTTGCTCGCGGTACCGCCTTAAACTATCCAACATATCACGGGAGGGGAGTGTGCATTTCGAAGAACCTTTGAGAACCGAAACGAACCAACTTTTCGTCCTCGCTGCCAAGCCGCCGCCGTCGCCGCTTCTCTCCCCCCTGTTCCGCGCTCTTCTTCCCCGATTCGCACCGGGATGAGACAAAGATTGCTCTCGCGCACAGTACCCTATGTGTATCCATAACTCTTTCAAAAGATCCACAGCTCCGTGGTTCCCAGGAACGATCATTGCGTTTCTTGTAAACTGTCATCGAGAGCATCGGCTCCCTTCTTTCCGCGCAAAGAGGCTAACCCATCCCCACGATACCAACGCGTTGGCATTCCTTTTCGATTCCTTCCGCGAGTAAAATACAGCAAGTACTTACGAGCCTCTTAATCTTCGGAAACGGTCGTCGCCGATCGATCGTACAGTCGGTCAGTGTTGCATTGATGTAAAAACAGCTTACCTGAAAACAGAACAAAAGCAACGAGTTAGTCGTGGAAAGAGTTTCAAGTTTAAAGATTATTGGGAATCTGGACGATTCTCACGCGGAGACAATGAGACGAATTCAAGCGAATCCCTCGCGAGAGCACCCTAGATCATACCCTATGTGCTTCGTATGTCAAACGAGAACGTCGTCGAGTATGGATACCGTGTTTGTACAACGGACGTACAAAGGGGGTTTCGATCCCGAGCGAAATACGCAATCGGCAGCCTGAAACCGAGAGAGAATGGCCGGAGAAGAAAAGGATTTTTTCGTTTGTCTTTTCTAGTACTCTTCTTCCGACGATGTTCTCGTATATTTGCCGGTGAAGAGAAGCCGCGCGCACGTACACACACGCGCGGCTATGCGCACACGCGTGTACGGGCTCGTGCGAGTGATCGCAGAAGGAGGTTGGTCCGTTAGCTGCGTCTGTGATGGTGATATTTACGGTCCGATAGAATCAGCCCCCGTACGACGTAGACGAGAGGACGAGAAGAAGCCTGACCGAAGGAAGAAGAGTGGTCCACCAGCCCCCCCAACCCCTCCCCCTCTCTGCCCCCTGACGCTGTATCGAACGAACGAGGGACCGGCTTTCGCGTTCGGTCCCCCGAATCGTGTGTGTGCTCTGCGCTTTTTTTGCGGCTTCAATTTGAATTGAAAAAGGCTGTGGACACGAGGACAATAGGTTGCGCCGTCGTCGCTGCCGCCAGGATTCTCTCAGTTACTCCTCTTTCCTTCCACCTTCTCTCCCAAACCCTACTCCCACTATCTCGCTCTCTCTCGTCCATCCGCGGTGCGTTCGTTCCTCTGCCTTCCCCCACCAGCGTCGGGCAGACGACGCCGATTTCGACCGCGACGTTAATAACAATAACGATGACAACGACGCGCAAACGGCTGGCTGGACGGACGCGCTGGAGAGACGATTCCGGAGGGTTCCTTTCCACCATCTTTCTTCGAATCTTGGTACGCGAGGTAACCAAGGCGAGGTTGCAGAAGCGGCGACTTCCCCGTCCTTAAATACGCGCAAGCAAAGTATTATCATGTCACCGGTAAAACAATCACCCTCGCCGAGTTGTACGCCTTCCTCGTTACTCGTCCTCCCTCCTCCCCCAGCGTTCCTCCTCCTCTCCGCCCGCCTGGTTGCACGGTTTCGCGCATTTCCTTTTCTCTCTTCTCTTCTCTTCTCTTCTCGTCCTACGTCTTTTTCTTAGCCTCTCTCTATCTGGGGTCCTTTATCCGTGGCTGTGGCTGCTGCTGCTGCTGCTGCGATCTCCCTCCCACCCTCCTCCCTCTCGCTGGAAATCCCTCGTCTTCGTCTGGATCGTGTCCCCACGATGTTCCCTATCTCGCTTCTCGACAACGCGCGCGCGCACGACGACCAGGACAATCGCGCGGGACCTGCTCCCTCGGACGTAGAATCAGATATTACGTATGCACGGCTTAAACCACAGAAAACAACCTCACCCCGGGCCTCTCTTTTTCTCTTCCAGTTTCTTCTGGTTTCGTTCCTCGTTGTTTCGTTCCGCGCGTCGCGCCACCGCCGTTCGCCAACTTCTTCCTCCCTTCTTCTCTCTACGCCCGCGTACCGCCACCCTCGCCGTCGTGCTGCCGCCCGCTGTCCCACTCCCATCCCCCTCTTAACCTTTGCATTCGAAGAGAACGACCTGGCTTCTGAATACCATCGAGATGCTTTCCAGCCGACCGCTCGCTCGCTCGGTCTTTTCAATCTCACCGCGCGGGCGCGCACACACGGTTCCTCCTTCCTCCTTTCCACGACTTCCTCCCGAGAGAGAACCAGAACGCTATTAGCCTCGAAATTGCCGTCCGGCGATCTTAATCGCGCATCGAGTCGACGAAGGGCCGATAATGTCGGACCGCCGTTCGCGTGCCCCCTATGTGTTCTACAGAGAACTCGATTTAGACCAACTGTCAACGAAGCGCAGCTTCTCGTAAAAACGCAACGATATATTATACGTCCGTGTATACAGTGAGATTTCGTCTCCTAACTGGTATTATCAAAGGTATTTGAAGTTGCGTATTGAATTAACCTCTTGCGCTGAAACGACGCACGTCGAGAATTTGTTGTCCCAAATTCTGCAACATTCTCTCAGTTTTAAGTATAGTAAGTGATAGGTTTATTACCTCTTAATTCAGCGATATCACGCCGACGAGTTCCAAAAGGAAAAAAGAAAGCAACGAATTATTTATTGTATAGGATTCGGCCACTCGTTATGGTCCGCGAACCAGTTGCCAGCGCAAGGGGTTAAGAAAGATATTTCAGCGTTGTCAGTCGACATTGAAATTTTGAAATTTGGTATTCAATTAGTTAATTTTTACGAGATGTTGAAATTAATTGTCGCAATTATTTGAAGGTCAAAACTATCAGAGTGGTTGAAATAACCGATTTCTTATATTTTAATAAAAATTCGACAAGTCTTTATAGAGATCTGAATGACATTTCGCTAAAGCTTGTGTTTTTTATTTTAATATAAATCTTGACAGGTGACAAGCATGCTTTCGTTTCATATTTTTAGCTGCTCAACGAAGGAAACTTCACTTCGATTAAATTCACTGAATTTGGTCAATTGGATGATCAAATTATTCATTTCATCCAAATGCACCATAGCACACTTCCATGAAGCTCCGTGAATAGTTAGGCCTTAGGATACGACTAGCCAACATCCGCCGCGTATCACAGAAAATGCAAGGCATCGCATTACGTTGTTTCCACTCTTTCACAGACGGAAAAGATGGAACATCTATCGCGGAAGGAATGTTTCAACGCGTTTAAGAGAGACGGAACCAAGTGAATCGGCTAGTCTATTGAAAACCGTTCGGCTACGCTGCTGGTCGATTTTATTGATAATAGCAGTCCAATGGACTCCAGAGAGCATCGGTGTAATTTTCTTCTCTTAACGATCTTTCTTCGTCCTTCTCTCGCTCGCCGCGCTCTCTTTCTTTCTCTCTTCCCTCTTCCTACCCTAATTCGTATCTCGTGCTCTCTCCTCCCTCGATGTCGCCGCTTATATTTCACGAGTGTTTCTCTTCTCTTCTCTTCTCTTCTCTCTCTCTCTCTCTCTCTCTCTCTCCCTGCTCCTTCTTCCTTGGCTTTCTATTCTTCCGTTCCACGAAGTCGGTTCGCGTGCAAAGTCGATGTACGTTTAAGCGTAGCACAAGACAGGAGGGGCGAGTTGCAACGGGGCGAGGGTAGAGAGGGAGAGAGCGAATTACCGATCGCGCCGCGGCGCGAAAGGAAGAGCTCGGCAAAGGGAGAGGAGAAAAAACGAATTTACGACTATCCGGTCGTTTTATCGACGTGCGAGGCCCTCCGCTATTGGCGAGGCCTTCCTTCCTCTTCCTAACTGGTCTTCGTACCATCGAGAAATCGTAACCGCGAAAACGAGTATCTCTCGTGATACGCGGTGAAAATAAGAGAGTACGTCTGTCCGATCGCTCAACCTCCTACGGGTCGATATTCACGGTGGCGGCGCGGAGCTGCCCCGAGCAGCAATCGCCAGCAGCGTTCGCGCTCGAGTATTTACAAGCAGCGATGGGATCTGAGACACTTCGAATCACTTCGGAGCATGATTCGGTTCTTAATGCCCTTGAAACTCTTGATAGATCTTGATTAAACCGTCGTGTGAAATTTATATATGTTGCTCATGGGTCGAGATACTTCATCTTTATAAATATATATATACAAATATATTATCAAACATTATATATTATATATATATAATAAAAATCCATAGCAAAGAATATTTACCAAGATCAAAGCAACAAATAATATTGATCGGTATAAGCGAAGGAAGATGGACGGAAATTTATTTTGGATAGAAATTCATTTGAGCAACTTTAACTAAATTCGTATTCGTTCTAGCTCTAATTTCTAGTTTCTATAGTGTCAAGTACTTACAGATAAACATGGACAGGTGTATAGTATATTGGTATATACACGAGTTAAACATTAACGCATAATCTGCGCGCTTTTTGAACGACGCGAGCTTGGAACTTAAAAAAAATGAAATATATATTCCGTGAAACGCAGATTAAGCAATTGACACTCTTATAAAAATTGAATATACACAATCTTCTAATCGAGTTTTGCACCAATCGTCCGACTATCCGACTAATGGACGATCTTAAAATTCAGCGGCGATATCAAAAATTCCATGAGAGAGTTTCGGGCTTTCGTGGAGACACCGGCGACGAGTAGAAAGCAGTTAGAAAATGATCCACGTCCTATAGTAACGAGCCGTTGCGTACTTCCGGCCGCGCCGAGAAGAAGAGAAAGACCGAAGGGGGAATCTCGTGTTCGTGAGCCGGTCGTTCTCTCTTGCCCGTTGTGCTCGTAAAAGGGGCACCGCGTGGTCGCTTCGCACGGGTCGCATACGAATCGCCTCGTTTCTCCCCTCACCGCGTGAAACTCGGCTGCATCTTTAATTCCGACTCTGCCAGACCACGTGTCCCTTGTAAAAAGCCAAGAAAAACCGTGTTTCGCGGGCTCGATTCGAGAGAGTCGATTCCATGAGAGGCGTTCCGGCCTCGGGTATCGCCGGTCGATCGGTCGGAATCGGACACGTCACTCGCCGCCGGAGAACCGCCGAATTCTCGCTGTCAAATTAAGACGCGCGCTGTAATATGTAAATCGTCGCGGCGACTATAAGCAACGAGCGCGGCGAGATCGTTAATCATATCGTCGTCGTCTCTACGGGTTCCTATTAACCGACAACGAAACGGAGACTCGATTGGTAAATGGTCTTAGGGCGGGCGTAATTTATAGGTTCGTTGAAATCATTTGACGCGATTACAAACACGGCGGCGCGAGAGGCGATCGAGTGGAAGGCGGAGGCGAGTAATTGCGAACGCGTGCAATTGGTCGTTTAATTGGCCGACACATGCGCGTACATACGTAAACAAGAGCGAATAAGAGCGGGGGCTAAATGTGTGTATTTGCGGCGAGGTGACTTAGGGCGAAATCACGGGTGCCACGGATGCGCGGACGTGGCCGCAGCTGCATCGTTGAATTTCCCGATTTCGGCGAAACGCAACTCAAGCATTAAACAGGCGGAATCAGGTTCGGTGAATGCAGCGGTGGAAATAATTTCGGCCGTGCAGCGAGCCGGGCGAAATTGGGCTGGAAACCGGTGGGCAGTGGTGTTGGCGATTCGAGAGGATTGGTGGTCGTGTGATGTTGGTGAACAACGGTATTGGTGGCGGTGTACGATGTGTACAACAGCCTAATGGTTGTGTGCCCGGGCGAACACGCTTTCGTCGTGTAACAGACGGAAGAGGCGAACGAGCGAGAGCCAAACGAACGAACGAACGAACGAACGAACGAAACGAATGGACGAACGAGAAAGAAGGAATGAATAAACGAACGTACGAACGGGGAACGACCACGACGACACGGAACGCGAACGGAGATGATGGTCGGTGCCGGTTATACATGCGAACGAGGATCGCGTGCTTCGAGTCTGAAAACAGAAGCGACTCGCCGAGACTGACGGCGAGCCACGGTAAAAGAGCTGCGCCTCCAGAGAGGGAATACAGGCCGGAGGTAAGACGGGACGACAAGAGAGGGAATCCAGTCCAGCTGGTAGGAGACCATCTCGATCGGCCGGCCGATCGAACGAAACAAAGCACGCCTCGAGCTGCTTCTAATCAACGTCTATCTGTTCTTCTCCTCTTTCCATCTGATCCCTCCATTTTTCTTGGTTTTCCCGACGCGTCGCAAGAATTCTCGTTCGAACGCCTCGTTGACGGACGTTCGAGGAGATCGAAATTCGCGGCTGGACGCTGCGAGCAACGAAAGGGACGGTAGGGTACGCGCGTCGTTCCAAGCGTGGCAAATCGGATGGAAGTTTGGCCGATGCTGCGGGCGCGTTGGCCCGGCAAAACGGCGTGGATGCCGTGCTCAAGGGACAGAGCATGAACGGTTGCAACCCGACACCTGATAAATTCGATATCAACCGGCCGCCCGCGCCTGGACCCGCATTTAGGGGGCGGAGGGGGAGGGGGGACCCTCCTCCCCTCTTTCTCCACCTCGCGCCTTCGCTCCTACTCCCTTCTTCCTCGTCCTCGTTTCCATCGAATTCTCGATTATTCCTGTTCCTCGTTCCTGATCCGCTCGTCCCTCTCGTTCACCTCCTCCCGAACGATCGACAGGCGATCGAAGGACGAAGACGAAGACGAAGACGACGAGTACGAAGAGGAAGAAGAGAAGGAGGAGGAGAAGGAGGAGGAAGAGGAAGAAGAAGGAGAAGAAGATGGAGAAAAAAGAAGACGGAGAAGAAGGATCGAGGGGGAGAAAAAGGTAGGACGGAGAGTGCGGAACGATCGGTCTTGCCGTCTTTATCCGACGTTGCGAGTCGGCCGAGTCGACGGAGGCGCGCGGGTTCCCTTTTTTTTACAGGCGAGTCGGCCGCGAGCAGCGAGTTTGGCTGAAATTTCACCGCTGCGCTCGCCCGTTCTTTCCCCCTTTTCGTCGATGCGAGTTACGGGTCCCGGGGAAAAGAAACAATCCGACCGCGACAATAACGATGGAAACGAGAGGGCGCGAGCCAACGGCTAGTCGCCCGATCGTTTCTCCCGCCTACGTCCGGATGCACGTTCGCGCGCCAAATTCGACAAAAAGAAAAAAAGGGAAAACACCAAAGAGAATCTTATCTGGCCGTACTCGCCAGAATGGAAGTGACGCCGCGCGCGTCCGATCACCGACCGAGTTTATCGCGGAATTTCAAATTCCTCGTGAATTTGGAAACACCGTGCGAGATGGCCTGCCGAAATCTTGGATTTTCAACGAGAATTTACGTTGAAAGAGCCGCGAGTGTCCATGTGTCCAGATTTATCCATGAAGAAAGGGATTCACTACACCGTGAATCTGAAAACAGCTCGAAACCACTTTCATTCCGCTGTAGAAAACTATGAAAGATACAACTATGGATCTAGTAATATCGAGCGATCGAGAAACGGCGAACGTTGATCTAGATCGATCAATGATCGGACGATCATCGAGACGAGAGGAACGTTGGGTAAAAGGCGAGAGGAACGAAAAGGCAAATGCGGCGAGCCGTGTGGAATGCAATTCCACGCTTTACGTACGGGGTCCATCGATCGCGGAGGATCGTTCGTTTCGGCGGTCGTGAATATCGCGGTGGAGAAGAAAGACAAGGGGAGGGGTTGGGCAGGGGACGGACAAGGGAATCGAATACCTCGAGTTCGCGTTAATTTACTTTCGCCAATTGGAAAGAGGCGAAGTCGAGAAGGTGGGGGAAGGAATCGAGAGAGAGAGAGAGAGAGAGAGAGAGAGAGAGAGACAAGAAGGAAGGCATCCTTTCGGAGTCGCGGCCATGCTTTATCGTGTCTATACGATCTCCGCGGACCGGTAAAGTAAATAAAAGGGCTCGCGTCCCTCACGAACTTAACCTAAACCGCTAACCCCGCGGACGCCGGAGGGAGCAGAGAGGGGACACAGCGAAGGTGAGAGAGAACGCGAGGAAAAGAAGATGGAGAATCCGGTAATAAACGCGCGTGGGCGAGGATCGACGAATTTTACAGTAATTCCCAAGTCTTTATCCGGCAGATACCAATTTAAATTCTTCGAAGGCGCTGCTCGTGTCCTGCCTCTTCCTTCTCCGCGTCAACGACGCGGGTGTATGGCCGGTACTTTACGAGAGGAGTCGACGAGAAACGCTGCCTCTATGCGTGGTCACGAATACGCGCGTTGACAAACTCGGAATCCTTGTCGGACCCGTGTTATCGCGCGACGGTTGTTCACCTCTCGAACCCACCGCTCTGTACGGAAGGAGCGCGTGTCATCGATCTTCGCGCGTCATCCGTGGTCCGTCGGTGATCGCTAGCTCTGTTGTGACTCGCGACGATATTAAATAAATAGCCTGACGGCTCGAGACATGGCAGGCTCTCGCGGTAGAGAATGCCCCTTGGGGCAACATCCGAAACGCACACGGAGCGGCGCTGGAGGAACAGGGTGAAAGGGACGAACCGAAGATGATCAGCCGATCCACGAAACGCGGCGGTAAGACCAGTTGAGAAATGACAACACGATCGCCGACACTTCTCTCTCTTCATCTCTTCTGTCTGTTTATCTCTCTCTTTCTCTCTCCCTGTGGACGAAGGCTCGCTTCCTGCCTCCCTTATCCACTCGGTCGTTTCGCCGCGCCGCGCCGCCTTCCACCTTTCGCCTCGCATCCTCGAGCGTCCGCAGCGTTACGTGCACGAGCCTCGTATACCTTATTACCAGCTTATAGGAGAGGTGTTCTCGCGGCGAGCCACGCCACTTACCGGGATTGTTTAGCGGCGTTTACGCGTCGATTGCTGACAGGGGGTCGGTACTCGGTGATACCGTATTATGCATTCGTACGCGGCCGATTCTCTAGCATTCCCCCATCTCTCCGACTTACAACTCCGCCGTTTGCTTCTCCTGTACCTACTCCTCTTCCACCACCGGCCGTACCGATGCAACCGAGAGAGGCGTACGACGTCGTTGCGTACACATCGCATCGAACAGCGACCGGAACACAGAAAACCGAAAGCCGTACCTCGAGAAAGCGTTGCGCGCGAACAGCCTTCCTTCCATGTCCACGCCTCCCTGTGATCGTCTGTACGCTCGTTCTATGGGAACACGGAATAGGCCGGTATTCCGCGACACCCGGATACTGACGCGAGAGTTGCTCGCCTCTTGATCTCTTCACAGACAGAGATCTCCGATACCGATACAACCGTTTACATCGAGTGGCGGTTCTCGCACCTTTCGCGATACTCTTCTTCAGAGTTCCTCAAGGACTCAGATTGCATCGTTAAGCACCGAATTCGCACAATCGAATTAGCTTTTCTCTCAAATTGGATCAACGGTTAAGTAAATTCCATCGATTCGAGTGATCTCGATCTTTGCGAGCACGTTAGATGACACGTGAGATTAAAGGAGAAGCCGCTGACAGATATTGCGATCCGACCGAAAGGAAGTGGATCGCTCCGAGTCTACCCACGTTTTTTCCGTTCGCGGTTATAGCACGCGGACGTCTCCATCTACAAACCTAACACCGAGCTAATTGCCAATGACTCGCCTTGGCGAAAGTATACGGCGCTGGATACACGGCGGAGTTTCACCCTTCTCGGGTTGAGAAACTCTGACGCTTCGAAGAAGGAAGAGGGTACACATCCGCTTCGCGGCGACTCGCGAAGAACGCGGAGGAGAAGCAGGGAAAGACCGAAGAAAAGAAAGGGATTGGATAAAGAGGAGGTGGGTCTACGCAGCCTTCTGCGAAGTAATATGCTCTCGCCGCATGAGGTCCTCCTCCTTTCCTTGCTTCGTTCTTACCCTTCCATCTCCGCACGAAAGAAACCCTTTTCAAAAGTTAGCCTATGCGTCCCTCTTGGCCACCACTTCGTACCCGATCGATGTTTTAATTGTCGTTAATGATTCGGAGGAATCTTTCATACGGTGGAAACACGAGGCGCGAGGGAAACACGAATGACAAATTTGCAATTTGTTTCGTTTCGAGTCTAAGACCTGTGGATTGGCCATTGATGAAGGGTGGCTCCGCAAGCAAATAGAAAAGTGGAGAAATTATTTCTCTCGATAGAATTATTTGTTGTCGCTTCTCAATATATATATATATCAATTTTATCCTTAAGTGGACTTTCACTGTTGGTTCAATAGTTGAATTAATTGGCAAATTGGTAATTGGAAATTAATTGGTAATTGGAAATAAATTTTTCTTACAAACATAAAGAAATAATACAGAATTGCATAAATCTTCAAATAACATCAATACATGATACAATTATTAATTTAAAATTAGATGGCACCCCAAAGTGTCTAAAACTGTCTAGTTATTCTAAATTTACGCTACGAAAATTTCACTAACCTTAGAAAATTCGTATGCACAACTAGATGATTGCACATTCGTATTGTATTTTACTTTCATTGAAAATAAAGTTTTAGTCTTTGAGAAATCAATGTTGGTGCACACATATATATATATATACTAGAATTAAATTTCGAACAAATGCGTAAAAATCTGTAGTCTAATAATAAACTTAATTTTTCGGCACACGTTCTCGATCATTTATTTTTCAAATAATACTTCAAGGCTTAATCGTTCTACGATTACGAAATTAAACGATAGGACATTTTTAGATCGATATGTACAAATACTTTGCACAGATCTATAAAACATATGACAAAACTTTCACCGTTTATTATAAATTATTTTCCCAAAATTACAAGCATTTCCTCCCTCGATCGGTTTGCGATCTATTTCGTCCGAAAGGGCGAGAAATCACACTTCTTATCGAACCGAGTGAATAAGGTGTTTCGATCGAGCGGGACCGAGCCCCGAGCACGTGGTGAAGCAGAAGAACGCGACGGGTGGTTGGCTGGTTGGGTGAACGACGGAGGGAGACGAGGAGGGCCAAGGGCCCGCCAGAACGAGAAGGTGTATGAAATAGTAACTGTCAGCGTGTAGGCCAAAGTTGATGGCACATTGTCGTATTAAGCCGGGGGTAATTTGTCTGGCCTTCTTTCAACCACCCACACCCGGGGAACGGCGGCCGTTCGACGACCTCTGCTGGCCTTCGATTCGACAACAGCGCGCGCGCTCTGCCGCGCCTTCTCCGCGCGTTCTCTCTCGCCGCGGTCTTTCAACCGTGCGGCCCGATCGATCGATCGGCCAGCAGCCGGCAACAAACAAAAATCGAAAACCGCCCCGTGTATCGACGGCGCGTATTCCACGAGCCGGGACGTTTATGTCAGAACCGGCTCTATTATAATCAAGCGAACGCGGTGACGGAGGACCGGTAACATCGCGTATAAATTCACGACGAACCGTAGCGAAGTCGCGCGGCTATCTTTCCCAGGACTCTTGCGACGGGAAGCAAGTCCAGCGAAAATGAGAATTCGCACGGCCAGATCTCGCTCCGAAATTTCAGAGACGAGTTCGAGTGCTTGAGGAGTCTGGTTGAGAACGACATTTGTCACTGCGACATTGTACCCGACTTGACAGATTTATTGGATTGACTTTCTTTTTTTTCGTAATAGATGGACGTGTATGTATATCTGAAAATGTAGCCAACTTCGTTTTAAACCGCAGATTCATTGTGCAATCTGATATCTGATTGTACAAGCTTGTTTTAGAGAAACGAAAAATAAACGATTTCGTTGAGAGTTGTTTATTTGCCGTCGATTTGAAAATGAAAAATTAAAAAAAAAAGACATTTTCTTCGTACTTTGTTGTACTACTGTCGAGAAAGGAAGACCATGCAAACTCCAAATTGTCTGGCAATGTCACAATTGATTTGTTAAATTTCACTATTGACGAGGATATCAAAGAAGCTTTTTGGAATTTCTTTTTGTCAAAAGATGGACAATGCATTGTATAATGAAGTTTTCGTTTCTCGCGAGAGAAATTGACCTTTCATTTGCACACAAGAAAACGCAATTTTACTTTCCATCTCTAATTACATGATGTATCGTACATGATTGTCTGTAAGGATAGGCAGGATAAAAAAATTCAAGGATAGAAAATTCAAAGAAAACTAAACGCCTCGTTAATGGAGTGAGCGCCTTGCTAATGATAGAACAAAATTACAGCGAAATCAGGAGACAGAGACCACCGTAGAGCTGGCGCTGCAGGAGAAAAGCGTGGCCATCCGGTGGAATTACTACGATCTGTCCGGGACCGGGGAAGATCGATAATAATCGGAATCGCGTGCAACGAACCTCGTGGAGGAGCAACGAGGAGCACGCGTGCCGCGGCGGAATAATCCTGCGAGGCTACGGAGAAAATACGAGCTGAATCGAACGTTGGAGCAGGCAGAAAAAGCGGGAGAGACGCGAGCCGACTCCGCGCATCGGTTACGCGTACGCGCACGTTGCGTACGTATGTACGTATATGCAAACGCGCCACATGGGGCGACGAGACGACCGACACAGAGTGGTCGAACACCGAGCGGCGAAAAAGAGCAGAAAAGACGAGCCAGGTTGCGAACCGGAGGGGAAAAGACGTACGAGCGAAAAGACGCTGGAAGAAGCGAAGAGGCGAAGTAACAGGGGTGTAGGTATCTCCGATTCTAATTACCTCGAGTTACAAGCGGCCGATCGAACCGATCCACCGCGCCGCTCTTCCACGCTCTTACTTTCGCCGACGCGATGCGCGCTCTAACTTTGCTACCACATTCTGCTCGTTTAGAGGCCACTTGGTGATCTTGGGACGACGAATCGCTCGATACGCTACTTTCCTAACGTAATCTGTCCGACATACTGTCGAATGACTACGCGTCCCACTATTTCTCAGACAGGTCCCCTTCCCCGTTAGAAAATAGTTGACTCTAAGAGATCACGTGCCTTCGAGAAAGTCAAAAAAGATCGATCTTTCTAAAATTGTATGTTCTGTATATTTTTCGAAAACACTCGAGGAAATAATTAAACTTGGAGCTCTTGTCAGTATATAATGGCGTAACGGATGACTGAAGCTTTAAAAAGCTTCAGAGGAATGAAACTTTTGAAAATCGGTACCAAAAATAGAAGAATAGAAATATGTTTGTATAATTTCCTTACAGAAAATCTTAAATAATTGAAAAAGTTGCTATGAAATTCGAGAATATTAAAATTATTGTAATATAAAAATAATTGATGCGACATATGATAGAAAAAGAGCTGTACATTTAGAACATGGATTGTTCGTTCAATATATTCATTTGTTATTTCAGCAATGATTTTTGTTACACGTATGTTTTATCCCCAAGTTGAGAGGCTCTTATTTTGTAAACAAATTAAAACACGGATATTTTAATTCCACATCTATCCGCGCATTTAAGTATCCATAAAATGAACTTTTATTGACTAGGTATACTGCATACGATGCGCTTTACTATCCGTGAAATAAAAGCTTCTAATTTATACTGATACCTACGACACAGAAACATGTTTTCTCTTATCCTATTTTAATTCTCAGCTGGTATATTCGCATCAGGCGCGAAAATCTCCGCGACGCGCATGGGAAATTCCACGTTTATAGACCGAGAATTCGACGCGCGATGCGCGAACCCGCTTTCTATTTCTGTTTCTCCTTCTCGCTGAAATCTCAATAAAATACGACTCGTTGCACCTTCCAGCGGTTCTCTAATGACGCGGTTCGCAGAAGGAACACGCGAGCGGGGAAAAGCAGTCCGCGGTTTAAGTTACGGAGGCGTGTTTACGCGCGCGCGGCCAGAAATCGCAAAACGAAAATAGGCTAGGTGCGTAATCGCGCGTGAAATAATCATTGAGACTGTAAATAATCCCTCTTCTCTCTCTCTCTCTCTCTCTCTCTCTCTCTCTCTCTCTCTCCCCGATCGTTGTTTCGATAAATCGTTCACTCGTCCATTCCCGATCGCCGATCGTTCAGAAGAACTCGATTCGTCCGAACGAACTGCCCGATCAAGCAGTTCATTTTCCACCGGGGTTCCTATCGTTTCGAATCGTCGTCGATTATGCATCCGGGCGGTACGAATGACCAACCAGCCGTCGGTAGACGGCGGAACGCGCGAATCAAATAACTTGGCAAATTACCTGACCGCGAGGCGCTCGAGGTGACTCGGAGGAATCTCGAGCCTGCAACGGCGGATAGGTCGGTGGACGTGCAACGTCCTTGAAACAACCTACGGATCATTCCTCGGCAGCCGACGACTCCGCGCGCGGTCTCAGAATTACGCGAATTTCTCGCGATATCTTGTCGCAATCTTCCGTTTTTTATTTTCTTTTTTGTTGTTATTGTTGTTGTTTCAGCCGATCTTTGTTCGAACGTTCGAATCCGCGCCCGGTTCTGTCGCCACGCCGACTCCCGTTACGTTATAAACGCGTAGATCAACGAGTGAACCGAGACGAGTGGACGACTCGGTCACGCCTGTCGCCGTTATCGAGTCTTCGGCCCCGGCGATCGATGCGATCGATGCAACGATAAACCGTTTGACACGGTGCCAGAGGTTTACGGCGCGTTTAGGTCGAACGAAGGAATGTCCATTCATCTTCGATTAAATTCCTCGTATATTCGTTCGTGTTATACTGAATACGACTATTCGTCTAATGAATAAACAGACAAATAATTTTCATTTCATGTTCTGACGAATTTAAGAAATAGAATTTAAATGTAGATTCGACTATCAACTTTCGAGAAACCGGAAGAAGATTATGAAGAATGAATGTTTAGTTGTTTTGAGAGTCAACTTGTTCAAATAAAATAACAGATGATCTTTAAAGAAGGTGAAGTTTATAGAGTAGAACCAGAAACTACTTGAGAAATTATTTGGAAAAACAGATACAAAGTATAAAATGAAATAAGAAGTTACTTAGCCAAATGATCAAATAATTTAGAAAGAAAATCATTTGTTTGTTCAAATAAACTGACGTAGGATTATTTCCAGATGAATAATTATTTAAATAATCATTTTCCCAACATTTATTATCAAACAAAGCCCATGCCTTATATAAGATCACCACTTTAAAGTTTCTTAAACATATCTTGTAAGAATTTCATAGATGAACAAGATTTTGATTAGAAAAGACACAGATACTTTATTTCGTATTCTATAATCACGTTGCCGAGATTCCCAAATTAACGATTGAAAATTAAATTATCCACGGATACACAAAAATCTGCAGTCTAGTAATAAATGAACACCAATCTGATCGAAATGAAGGGTGAATGAATATTCGTTCGTCTAAATGTCAAATATCAATACACACATCAATCGGAAAACATCGATCGTTCCATTATTCCATAATCATGTTTCACGCGAGTTCCACAGAATTCGAGACTCTGCGCGAGAATCGTCGAAAGCGACAAAGCCAGCGCTCAGCCACTCCTCGCGTGTACGGTGGATAACGGTCCCACAGTGGAATTTGTGCGTAATTAAACGGCCGATAGTTAATTTCAATCGCAACACGTTCCGCGTAAATTCCATTCGAGCGCCGGCGTTTTTCCGCGCGAATCGTCGGGGGAGAAAGAAGGAAACGACGAAGCGTTACGGTTCTACCATGTTTCCTAGAATTGTGAACGTGAAAGCGACGGTGACGATGCGATTATCAGAGACACGGGAGAGGCGTTTCGGTTTCTACGGGGGGTAAAACGCGTCATAACGCGGTTACGTGTTATAACCTCGTCCCATTAGACCACCGGTGGATCGTCTGACCGCAGTTCGTCGTTCGTTCCGTGATTAGATGCGATGCAAATGGCAACCGGTCTCGCGGCTGGACGAATCGGTTTGAACTCGCGACTATCGTCTACGATGAGCAATGTGCGACACAGTCCTGAAGTCGTGAACAGCTGAAAAGGTGTCTCGCGAAAGGAATGCGGGACTGACTGGTTGTTTCGGATAGACTCAATACAAATTTAAACATAAAAACACCTATTAGTCGAATTGATGAACGAAAGCTCGTATAATCAAGTACTATCCTCTTTGGTTTTTCGATTTTCTTCTCAACGGTGCGTGTCCATTTGAGAGTTTCTTTCGAGAGTAGAGGAAGGACTCCAATTCGGATAACGAAATTATTATCTGTAGATGACAGCCAATCTTGTTCTTATTATAATTTTTTTTTTTTTTTTTTTTTAACATTTATTATATTTGTATTTGCTTGTGCATTGTTAGATTCCTTCTCGTGCGTGATAATTTTCGAGTGGAGAGATATGTCGAAAAAGAAACACAGATGCGTGAAAACTTCTCGCGAATTGACAAAACTCCGCAGTCTGGCGATCGCGTCGAGCAGGACGCGAAAGAGGAGCAAAGCAAGAGGCAGCCACATAGCCGCGAACTCCTGGCGAACGCGGTTGCAAAAGCGTGGCACCGGCGCGATTGGAATTACGCGTGGCGAAAAGTAAGCTGGCTTCAATGGCAGGGCATCGTCATTCGAGAGCGACTCTCGTGCACGTGAATTCTCCGGGTCCACTGCTCCGGTTGCCCTGTCACGCCCCTTTACTCTGCGCAAATTCGACGCTCGCGGACGAAACTTTTGCCCGTCCGCTCGGCCGCCCGATCGCCCCGCTCGATCTCGCTTCGGGGCCCCCGTTACCACTGCGAAACTATTGGCTATCTCTCGTTGCGTATCTGGCATATTGTTAAGTTAATTGAAAGGGGGTGATAAAATCGCAATGGTTTTGACGTTAAGCGAGCTGCGAGCTCCCTCGAGGTGGGGAGACAGAGGAGGAGGAGGACGAAGAGCGGGTGGAAGAGATAGCGTGTATCTGCGAGGGAGGAACGAACAGAGACAGAGATGCGTCGGGACGAAAGAGAAGAATGCGCGGATCGAAGGAGCGAGATACGCGTGTGCGTGTGTATGCACACGGAACCGCGTACAGCCAGATAGAACGGAACATCGGGAGTAGCGCGGAGTACTTGTGCTTGCTGCTGTCGGTGAGGAGCCTCGAGGATCGCGGCGAAGGACCACCCGAACCGTCCGTCTCGCTGTGCTCTCCGTTGATCCGTGAAAACTACGTGCAAGTAGAGCGACATATGTGTTTCGAACCGACGAAAAATCTGACGAGAACGAGTTGCAGTATCATTTTGACCCAGCTGCCGATTTTGAATGATACGAATGACATAGATAGTACAATCAAGACTTCGCAAGACAAAAATTTCCAAATTTTTTTATGATTAATTAATATTCTCATTTGACAAGACAAGATCGTAAAATGTATATCCTCGTTGAACCATCGCGAAGATACGAATCGTTCAGAGCCGAGAACTGCGAGAGGAGTGTTGCAAACACTTCCGTGACTCGCCTGTAATTAACGTCAAAACTCTGCACCGGTCTTCTTCCTTTCTGCATCTTTCGTCTTCTGGCTCGCGTAACAGCCAACAATCCAGTACGGCGCTACGCGTCCAGCGAAATCCTTCTCAAGCGGACAACACTTGATGATTTCACGCACGCGTTTATATTCGTTGTTGTTGGATCGAATAGATTCGAAACGACTGGCATGACGCGGCGCATTCCAGCAAGTAGTACGCGATTCGATTCGATTCGGAACGAAGGCCCGGGGTTCCCAGCGGCGCGTCGATTTCCTTGCCGTCTTTCGATATCAATCGGACCAATCCCCGCTCTCTGCGAGCAGATCCATCTCTTTTCGTTTTCATCAATCGCGCGACGACGACGACGACGACGACGACGATTAAGGCGCTTCGAACGTATGTCTCGATATTTGAAGAACACCAACAAGAAGACTGTGCGAATACCTAAACGGGGGGTGAGAACACGGTCGACGATTCGGTCTGGCGTAACGAGGTGCCCTTACTTTTGCCAGTCGAAGATGCGAGATATCGCTACGCTTCCTTCGGTTCCGCTTCAAAGAAACGGACTTTGTTAGGACGTACTCTCACACGAGGGATCCGCATGAAGATCGGACACGTAGACGAATAAGTGTAGGTAGGAGGGCGTCAACGCGAGCGACAGTCGCGCGTTGAATTCGAAAGGTCGGAACCCTTCGCGGTCGTATGAATGTGCAGTGTACAGATGCGCTCTGGGTGGGCGTGTAAATACGCCCGTACGCGATTGCTGGTTGTTACGTGAGCCAGAAGACGATGCGGAAGAACGAGTATTTATTTCTTTTTTTATAGAAATTTTTTGCGGCCGACTGTTCAGCCTGTTATTTCTTCGCGCTTTGTCACGCAAAATCGAAAAGTTGGGGGATTTTTAAGCAGGTTCTATTTGAAACATGGACCGTAGAACGATCTTACGTTACGAGTCCCGATGAGAATATATAAACAAACGTTCTTAAAAATAAAAGTTCCAAACGGAATGGAACTTGTGATAAGAATTAATAAGAATTTTTCTGCCGGGGCAACAGATAATAAAATATGTGCTAAATAGTGGTGTCTAAATATAAAAGTAATAAAAAAAGGAAACGCACACTGCTAACAGAATGTGAAAGTCACAAATTATATTAGTAATATCTGTGAGGAAAAACCGGACTTACATTTCGGCAAATATTTCTTACGATAAGAATTTTTTATTCTCTATTAATTTGAATGCTTAATGAGTATCAAATTTCTACCATAAATATCGTTACTCTTGCCAATTGTATCACTTTTTGTGAAATATCTACATGACTCTTAAATTTGACAAAATGGCTGTTTTACTGTGATTATGCAGTACGTTAACCGATTACGCGATAGAAAATTGACGACGCGTATATTTACATCTAACAAAAACCATGTTAAAACATTCTCACCTTACTTCAACGCGAATTTAATTGCCGTTGATCCTAATTGTACGGAAAAAAAAAAGATATCGCCGGCTATTGGAGACAATCTTTCGAAAGTCCATTAGAAACAAGGGATTTCGCGACGAGGCACATTCGGAGATCGGATTCGGACCGCGGGGAAAAGAGTCGAAGGACGATTAACTGGCTACGAAGGATGAGAGGGAAGAAAGGAACGAGAGAATCGCGAAGACGCATCAAGCGGTGTCACGTGCGCCGTGCTTATTTATGCATTTACGAGATTCAGGATTTAGCGGGGTTCCGCGTGCGTTCAAGCACCAGGTTCCGGGAGAGTCCCGGCACTGTCCAAGCTCTCTCGGACACAGATAATTATCTGCGAGGCCTATAGCGTGCTTTACGCTGGAATGCGTTTCTTGTACGATCCAACAGAACCGATGCTCGCAACGAGCCCCCCCCCCTCGTCACTGCTACCGTCTACACGTTGACGCTATTATTCCCCCCGCCGCGCTGTTTGCACGACTATTCCACTGCGTTTGCGTGCAAACGTTGCGCGGGTCGCTGCGTTTACAAAAAAAAGAAAAAAAAAAGAAAGAAAAATACGGGAGAATACGCGCAAATTCCACCTCACCGCTGCCGTGCTCTGTTCGTAAGTATACTGAACCTCAGTCGCGATCATCCGGTTGGCTGGAAACGCGAAATCTCGCGATTGCTCGTTGAATTAAGATTTTTCTATTATAGCCAGGATCTTTTAATTCTCCGTGAATCTAAGTGAAGACGCATGAAAATAGTGTCCGTCGAGCATCCGCAGGATACGTACAAACGTTTCAGACAAGAGTTCAACATTTTAATATAAAAGGGACAAGTTATTTTAATTAGACTTTAAAAACTGAAGCTTAACTGACATAACCAAATCTGACAACCAAAAACACATCTACAATTACATTCTCTCGGTAGGCCATCTTTTTAATCGTAATAACACAGAATTAATTATGATCTCCTACTTTTCGACTCCTATTTCTTCACGCGCGATTTTCAAATGTTGATTGCGCGTCGCATCTTTGAGAAATCTCTGATACACGTGGTCTAGTTCTCCGTGCATCCGTGAGATAGATGAATAATAAATAATGATAAAAATAAATAACAAATAGCGATGATATCTGTGTCCACGTACATGAAAAATAGATGCACAATTCCACGTGTATTAAAAAACGAGAATTTTTTATTTGCTGCATGTGCAATGTGTGCTTTCAATTAATACGTCCCACGGTCTAACACGACGTGCGTCTGACGCTCATAGGAAATCCCACTTTGAGAACCTGCGGCTCACTTACTCGCCACGCATTTCCTAAAGTCGGCAAGATGACGATGGAAGCACGTTGCAACGAAGGTGGAATAGTCTTGTCGGCGACGTTCCACGATCTCGTGGTGGATTGTTGAATTATCGCGCATCGTCCTGGCTAGAGCCAATCTGCTCGATCGGTGGGGGAGGGGAGCCTCGACAGGGACGAACTCAAGCACGATGGCGCTCTGACGGACGGACGCAGTTAATAATTCCGTCCCGGACTCGTGTAACCGACCGGCTTCGTGCCCGGAAATCCAAGAAGCCAACGTTGCAGAAGTTGGAAAGAAAGAAAGAATGAAAGAAAGGGCAGCGATGTTATCTTCGCGCGGAGAAATGCTAACGGGACTCCCGAAGCTTCCCTCTCGAACAGAAGAGTCGCCAAGTCGGAGAGTCAACGTTTTCGGCGACGCTCGATCTACTGTTGCGGCCAAGGAATCACGAACGCGCTCGCACCTCCGCAAAAGTGTCTCGATTTTATCGATTTTAGCGATCGCGTACACTTGTTCCGAGCATCGTGTAACGTTACCCGAAGTTAATAAAGTCCATACCCTCGCCTCTCTGCAAGCTTCCTCCCCCTACTCCCAGTTCTTTCTTCGGCTTTGTTTTTCCACTCAGTTCTCCGCGTTTTCTCATCTACGACCGGTGACCGCAACATCCTCCCTATCCTCCTGTTTCTCTTGACCGCCCTGCCCTCTCTCTCTTCGCTCACGTTCGTCTTCTTCTTCTTCTTCTCCCTGGCCAGTCGTACCAAGACCGCAAACATCACCGCCAACCGGACACCCACAAATTATTTTCTCCGCCGCGGCAACTTATCCACGGGATTACCCACTTTCGCCTCTCGTCCTCGCCAACCCTCCTCTTTCCCTGATTTTCGGCTCAAGCCGATCCTTTCAATTCATCCCTCGTAACGTTTCCACTTGGAAACGATCCTAGAGTAAGGCGCGTGTTCGTTTGAGAGTTTAGTTCTTCGTTCTCTTTTTTTTCTTTCTTTTTTGCTCTTTTTAATCGAGCTTTGCAACTGACCCATCCAGCAAATAATTTAACAAACGAGCGACGATACGTTGCTTCACTCCGCTAGTCTCGAAAGCAACTCGCTTCATAGTTTCACTCTCAAACGCACCCGATTGTCGACGCAAAGAGCAATTCCATTCGGGAAGAAGCGAAGCGCGCGGGGAAGAGCGGCGAGGCGAAATGGGGGACGCGTGAAAGAGAGACGAATCCCGTCTGGATGCGGTCTATTTCGTGAGACGCAGGTGGCGCGTTCGCCGTTTCAAAGCCGGGGATCTTCGTGGATCGGCCGTTTCTCCGAGCAACAAAATCGCACGGAAAGATGAATGGCGTTGGGAATCCGTCATACCGAAAATGCCCCGGGCAGCAGCCAAACGCCCGTTGCACGCAGACCTCGGGTTGCAACGTGCTTCCAAAGGCCACCCCTCGCGCGAACCGTTACGCCGAGCAAATACGGCACCCAGCCAACCGATTGAAAAATTTGAATAATTCCTATTTACGATCGGTCCGACTCGGCTCGAAAGTGAATAATCTTCAGCCAACCGATCGCTCGTTTTCCTCTCCCTTTCGCCGCGGCGTTTCTCGTTCGATTGCCAAATCTCCTCTCTCTCTCTCTCTCTCTCTCTCTCTCTCTCGCGCGCGCGCGCGCTCGATTTTCAGAAAATGAAATTTCGACGCTCGCCGCGTCGTCGAACATTTCGTTTCGGTGAGAAATCGGCACAAGCTTGCCATTTACTATAATTATCGCGTTACACTTTCATCGCGTGAGTCGATTTATTCGGAGCAAAGTTACTCGGGAATGACGGACGATGACGAGAATCTGGAATCTTCGTATAGCCGGCGGCGATTGAAACCAGCTCTCGGCGTGCGTATACGGTAGGAGGTTTTTACCGTCTCATATAAACGGGCTGTCTGGCTGAATAGTCGACGTCGCATTGGCGTCGCGCAATGAAAAATGCGCTTTATGGATTTGCATCGTGACAGGTTAGATACCGCGACCGGCAGGTGTCACGATGCGTATCATCCAGTTCGCATAGTTACAATATTCCGTCGTATGGTCAACAAGTCCAATTCGAGTACGAAAAATCTACGGATTCCTTTACTTTCTTTTTTTTTTCTTCTTCTTCTTCTTCCTTTTTCTCCCCTCAGAAAAGAAGACATTGCGCTTGATCGAGCGATCGAGTGTGTTCTCGTTCTCGTTAAAGCTTCGCCAGATGCACACTCGATAAAAACGAAAGGCGAAAGATGGAATGGTGAAAAAAGAGTGGCACGAATGGAGAGATAGCCGCAGCCGAAAAGCATTATTCGCCGTGGATACGGTAGCTAAATGCGAAAAGATTATTAATAACTTGATCGTCGATCGGCGGTGCGCGTATAAAATGCTGTCGATATATTTCATGCGTTTTTATCGGTGCCTCTCATCTGCTCCACTGGTAGAAAGTTGCGTGGAAGATAAGTGATGTCGAGAATCTGGAATCTCCGTATGCCCCCGGGCGGCGAAACACTTTGCACGCGTGCAGCGAACGGTTTTTGCCGAGCATCCTACTTGCGTGCATGCAACGCTGCTCTCTACCATCCAATCGGTAGCGCCTAATGAAGGATTCGACTTGCATCGCGGAAACGCGCAACTACCAGCCAGGACCGCCTTCGATACTCCTCGCTCTGCGTTCCGAAATTCCATTGGATTTCGTTTGTGTTATCGGCGCCCGATTTATTCAACGACCGATCGTCAAAACGATCGTATAAGTACCCGGCACAGTTGGGCAAAAAAGAAACTTAATCAGCGATTAACGATGGAATTTTTCCAATAATCTTTCGAGAAACGAGGATTACTTCTACTACTTATTAATAAAAAATATTTCTTATTAATATTTCTTATTAAAAACTACTCGTACCGTGCAAATATCCTTTAATAACTGAAATTATCAATCGATGGAACAAGTCCAACAATTTTATATAATAACGTTACTTCAATAATATTTTTAATAGTTCTTACACTCCAATAATTATGTCATGTTGACCATATAATAACTGATTGAAACTATTCTGTTGGCAAAGATTTTGTCGAAAAAGAACACTTTCATAGCACAGATTGTTTGTCACCGATTGGATTACGAGCTCCCGACATAACATTACGTACAAATCTAATATTACATCTCGTATTCCGATATTTCATTGTAATTAATTAACACCAACAGAGAATAAATAAGTAAATAAACCGAGATTTGATAAATTATAATACACGCGCAGTCATAAATTCGCGAAATTACTTTCATTTGTAATCAGTCAATTCAGCTGAAAATTTTTTTAATGACCGACTCAATTGTTTCATTCAAGCAAGAGGTCGTGCTGCTTCGCAGTCGAAGATCGAAGGCGGCGTGATCGCTTCGAAAGTTAGCTCGCTTTACGCCAAGTAATTAATCGCGAGACAGAATTGCCGGTTATCGGCGGCGGTGGTAAATATGCCGGCAAATGCCGTGGACAAGCAGCTGAACATAATGCACGCCGGTGCATGGCTACCGGCGCGAAACAAACGCGGCGGCTCGCGTTTACGCAAGGTTTTTCCTCTAATCGGTAGAATCGGATCGCTAACCGGCCGCTAAACGGCCGGTTACACGGTACGCTGCAACCGAATGCATCGCCACGGTTCCCTTGCTGCTTTACGACCGAGTTACTCCGTTCGCTGCACCGCGCTCTATGTCCTCATTCCCTCCCCCCGCCCACCCACCCACTTCCCCTCTATTCCTCTTATGTAAACGCATTTACATTATGACGATATATGTTATCACGCATTTTATGGAAAATTTCATTTCATTTGGAATGATTTCGATGGGTCCGATCGCGTGAAACATAACTCATCCGGACGCTTATGCTCGTCCTGAACGAGCTGATTCGCCGTGATTTCGTATTAACCGTAAGAATCCCCTCGCGTGATTTTATTGTTTAATTTTATTGGATTCGTATAATTTGTAGCGATATCGTGACGCGAGGCTAACAGCGTGTGTACGTATGCAATTCCAATAAACGTTATTCATTTGACAAATCGAAATTTATAGCCTTCGGGCCGAGAACGACGAATTTACGTAACCAATTGGAAACTAATGACTATAAAACATGGAAGCCATTTAATGAAAATTAAACAAATTTAGTAGGAAGCCTTTACCATCCGAAGCCTAACTCTTCGATTATTCGAACGTGCTGGTATTTTAATGTAAAAGTTTACATCTTCTTTGAAAACAGCAGGGATATAGTACCAAAGATTGGCCATCTATTTCCTCAACACTCTATATAATTTGTCAACTGTATATTATAAAGGTGTCCCTTGCTCGTAAATTAAATTAAATTAACTACACCGCAATGGTAGTTTGCTGTCCAGCTCTAGACTCGCTCACCATTATTCCTTTTCCACGATACCATTTCAGCACTGCCGTTTCTCAATGGCCACTCTCTATCGCTGGAATTTACGACGCGCCCCCCCCATGCTTAAACAAGATATTTATAAGAAGATTTCGCGCAGATCTCTTGGATCAGGCGTGACCTCGCCAGGGTTGGAAGGGTGAGCTGGCCAAAAGTAGAAGAAGCGTGAAACAATATCTGAAAAGCAAAGGGAGGAAGCGAAAAGCCAGAATGCCGCCAAAGGACGAAAGGGTATACGAGGAGAAGACGAAAGATAGAGTGGATAGTGCATGGCGATACCTTGCCGAAGCAGGAGAAGATCGAGAGGAGAAAAAGAGGCACAGAGCGAAAGGATAGAAAGACTGGAGCTGGAATGATGGTCGGCAACGGGCTGGTAAGAGATAGATGAGGATTGTCGATGGCTGAGAAATGAAAGAAGGAAAGAGAGAAAGGAAGAGAAAGGACCAGTGGGAGAAAGAGCGCGAGGAAAACGTACGCTGGGGGTCCGAACCCTCCCGCGGCGAAAAGCTATCGAAGCTACAAGAATTTTTCACGTAATAACCTGCAACGCCTAGAGAATCGATTGATCGATCGCCCGACGCACGATTTTGCCTGTAAAGAGTCTCACTCCGCGATGCTTTTTCTCGAAGGAGAATGCCAGGATCGTGCAACGTATCCTTTACCTTTTCCCGCGAACCGTCGACCGTCGATTCATCGGTTAACGTTTAACAATAATTAACATTTAAGCCTGATTCGCATCGGCTATTGAAGATACGATCGGATCATGTCAAGTCGAGATTTCACATCGGTCGTGTTAATTTAAATACGCGTGTCTGATTAAAAAAAAATGACAAAAGACTTGTGGTATTTAATGATCTCTGCTCTATTATCACCGCATCTTGAGTCTCAGTCCCCTACAACTCTAAAAGTCATTAAATTAGAACCACTCGCAATTTTCGAAATTTTAATTGAAAACTTTGCAAATTTATTACAATATTGGTTCGAACAAAATTTAATTACAAATTTTCTTAATTATTAAATATATAATATATTGTGTAATATACCACACCGTACACGTCAAACATTATCATGACGTATTATTTATTACCATGTTAAATATTTATTATTTATATTTTTGTTATTTTATGTTATAATTTTATTACCTTGACCTTGCATCACGAATCAGTAAAAAGATTGAAAAGCTAAAGCACGTGTAATACGAGTAAGTGTGTACGAAGGTGCGTGCTGCAATAAAAACGAACACGAACGCGAAAACATAAACGCGCACATATTCCGTGTACGTGTGCAATTACCGCGTACAATTTATACTTATATAGCGTGCATGCGCGCGTATGTGTGTGTGTGTGGCTCAGTCCCTCCAGTTTTACTAAAATCTTATAAGGGATGTTGTAAATTGCAAGTGGTTCTAAGTCAACGGTCTTGCCCGTAGATAAATTAATTAAAGTTATTTCTCGATCTTGGAAAAAAATAAAAAAATCGCCGTAAATCCGAGCAAATTATCGAGTCTACGTTCGAAGCTGTTCCCCGCGAGACACCGGTGCCGTGTCGTCGTTCGTCGACATTCGTGCAACATTCTTACGGAGAAATTCTCGGCCCGTCGTTCCGAGGAACGATAAAATTGTCGAAGACGATGTAACGTCCGGTGCTTTTTATAGCCGGGTAAATGGTCCGCGCTAATGCTCGCCAGACCATTAAGACGCGGCGTACCATAATCCCGGGACGCTTAGCGCCACGCGAAAGTAGTGGAAGTCACGCGTGGATCTTCTAGCGCGATTCTTATCTTCTAGCCACGATACGATTAGTTCGTCAGCGTTTTATGGTTCTCGACAATGAGCGCGCCGAGATTCGACGAACACAACACATTGACATAGAATCAGCGGCCAACACAACACGAAAAGTTGGTGGTCCGCGGCGCGAGGACAACAAATAGACGGAAAGTTTGGTGATAAAATCTCGCCGAGTATAGAGATATTTGAGATACCGCAATTACAAATGCCGCGTGTTTATTCTAAAGATTAAAAAGACCGCTATTCATCCACGTCCGCCTTCCCCCTCCGTTTTCACGATCGAGAAAATTTCGCACGGTCACGGCGCGGTAATTACAACTCTGCTACGTTCCAACTACCAATCGAGCAAATAGACTCGGCTCGTCTGGTGCACCAACCGTTGCTCGTTTCCTCTCACAACGATCGAATTTCTTCTTGAAAGAGGACGACGAAAAGAAAAACACATCTCGCGTCTTAATTAGCACTTCTCGGGTAAAAGTTCACGTCAGGCCTGCTGCCTAATTGGGCAGGCATTGAATTTTGCCATTTACTCGACAACGATTCATTGACGAATCGTTGCCGCTTGCACACACCGTTAATCGATCGTTCTCTCATTGTGGCCAAGTACATTCCGTGGGCGAAGTTAATCTGTAGGAGCCGCAAACGCGGCCACCGATGAATCTTTCCACCCTGAATACGCGAGCCGACCAATCACTCATCGGCCGTGCCGTGGGTCGCCCCCGATCCCGTTAATCGATCGATTACGTTAGCTTCGTGCCTCGTCGTATTCGGTCTGATTATTTCTCTCATTCACGGAGAACAAAGGCGCATAGAACGAAATGTACGGCGCGCGTAGCAAATGATGCTGCTGATAGGGGAAGTTCTCCTAGTCACAGACCTAATTATAACATCAGACATTAACTATGTTTTCAGATATTAACACGTGATAAAATTATTATAGTAATTAAAACAAGGGAGGTGTGTACAAGCTTTGAAACTCCCCAGTCGATCTGTTGTATCTGATACGAAATTATTCAATATATCAAAGAGTACTGTATTTATTAAGTTTTCGCAATTAAAAAAATATTAAGTGCCTGAATGAATGATTTAAAAATATGGATAAACGAAGATACAAATTTCATTATCAATGGTAACACGCTACTTTGTGTACAGTAAATTGTTTTTTCCGAAAAATATTTTTGTTCAATCAGTTTTCAGAAGATTGTCCATATTGTCGAGCAATAAAAATCTTAATCTCGCATGTTCGTGTTAACATTTGAAACAGGACAGTTTGAAAATTGAAGAAAGTTTGCTCAGAGAATGTTCAATTACGAAAGTTTGATTCAATGCCCAAGGTGTTGACGTCTCTATGTTCAAGCGATTATATTTACGATTCTTACTTAATATCAAAAACATTTAAAAACTTTTATGAAATATATATTTATGATAATTTGAAACTCTTTTGCTATACACGATGCCAAACGTCATTCGTTATCATCGCCGAAGTTCAACTTCAAATTCAATTTGAATATTACGATAATTCTGTTCCTTTTCGTTTCCCGCGTTATAATTAACGGAGAATAAAAACCGTGAAATATTATAAAGCCTCCGAGTGTCCGCCTCGAGTAAGGAGACTCTCCCCTGCGCGCAAGCTTGGAATTCTGCAATAATTAGGCGCGCGCGAGTCGCAAGGGCCGCGACGCGGCGAGTCCACCGCCGGGAATAAAGTACGGCGTGACAGATTCAATGCGGTCGCGCCTGCGGATTTTTCCCGGCTGGAAGCCGGCGTATCTTTGTGTAAACACGAACTTGCTCTAATTAAAGCGAATCGAAGCGAGGACACGCATACGCAACGAGGTACCCAGTGTCGGTGTCGGTTAGTCTCCCGGCAACGACGGAGATCGCGCGCCGACAGCGACAACACCATCGGCAGCAACCAGCCTCCTTCGATCGGCATCGTTGTGCTCTCACCTACCAACCTACCTACCTACCTACCAGCCTACCTACCAACCTACATGACAGACACGCTCCGTTGGCACACATTAATAAACAGCGCAATTCACTCCGACCCTCGTTCTCTCTTTTTCACGTGTCGTCCTCGCGTTCTCCTTCTCAGAACTCGATTTGCAGTCGCTCTTTCGCAGCCATTCTTTCCCTCCTCCGCCCTAACCCCTTTCTGCCGCTTATCGTTCTCTCCATCTGCTTTTGCACGGTCGCTTTACCTTATCGTTACACTCTCGCGGCTCGCGCCACGGCTATATCCCCGCGGATAGGCATAGAGACAGAATAGACGCGAGTTCTGCTAATTGCATCAGCATACCAGTTTACCGTGTCAAACTGCACCTGCGACTGTTACGTTAGGCAAAGCCACGTCCGAGCTTTAGGCCGTTTCACTCCCGGCTTATTGCAACTTGCCGCACCGCAACGTTTCACTTTCCGCGTGAAACAACGGGAACACGCGGACACGGGCAATCCGATCACGGCGAATTTCACCCGCGATCGAAATTCTCTCTCCACCTTTCCACTCTCTGGTCTGTGTTTCTCTCTTTCTCCGCGTCTCTCTTTCTCCTTGTTGTACTCCCGGCGGTTGTACAGCCGGTCGCAATTACCGATAGGATCGCGTCGCGCTGTGCGGTGCACGTTCGTTCCATCCGCGACGACAAGCGGTCGAGTGTGTATCGTCCCAGAAATCACGGCGAATCAGGGGCCTGCAACCTTCCCCTTTCCCAGGAGTAACAGAATTCTTGTATCACCGGCACCAGAGACGTGAGACGGAGAGAAAGCCAGCCAACACGCAAAGGATCGCGTTTTTCTTTTTCTTTTTCTTTTTCTTTTTTTTCTTTCCTTTCGCGCGCTTCCCACTCGCGTCCACGACCGTACAAAATTCTATTTGTAATATTTGTTCACGTCTCGAAATACTTTCGTTTGTAACAGAAACGCTGGCAATAAATCATCTTACTTTTGTATTTGCACAGTAATTGTCACGTGAACGACTGAATATAATTTGCATATTTTAGTCATATCCGTCGCTATATATGACGGAAATGGAAATGATTTGTTGAAATCGTTCAACGTGGATGGTATTATTTACGACGCAATTAATAAAAGGTAGTTGTAAAGTTTTATTACATTTTCGATCGTGCACGAACGTAATTTCAGAACGTAAAAGGATTATATACATCTTTTACCGAAATTCGTAACTTTGTTAAACGTTTACGTTATACTACCTTCGCTATGCAAATGCACATTACCGATCCGAATAAAACACCCGATTGATAATTTCAACAATCACAAATTACAAAAGTTACACGACGCGTTTTAACAACGATTCGTTGATCGATGATTACCGGCAATTACGATTACGTCCGATTACTCGATACATACAGAAACGACTACAAAAGGAATCGATTACCGCTGGAAACCCTTCTGCAAGGAAGAGCCGGCATGCACCGGCCGAGAAGAATCTCGCGCAGGGAGATCGTGACAAACGTTTCGCCGTTTCCGAAAGGAAGAAAGGACGGCGGGGAGGACGAGAGGGGCCTCGCTCTGGAATCCGAACGAAATCGAAAGACAAAGGACTTTTTGGAAACGATTTACCGTCCTCGGAAATGATTTGCCACCAGGTTCGGCAATTTTCTCGCTCGTTGGAATTAGGGCGAGGCCGAGTTGCGCGAACTCGAACAATGGTGTTTTCGAAATGGTGCGAGACGACGATAAATATCCCATCGAAACGCGATCGCCGTTTCGCGAGCGAATTATTTTGCGCAACCCACGGCTATAAAACGTTCGTTAATGCGTCGTGAAAATGGTCGGCTACGTTTCTGTCTCCCTCCTCTGGCATGCGTTTCGCTGCTCTCCCTTCGCGCGCCATGCACCAGTCGAAGTTATGCATCTCAGGTGCATAGGTTCTCGATAAACCGGAATACGGATAACTACAGACTCTGTCTTCGCCCCTCTCTCTCTCTCTCTCTCTCTCTCTCTCTGTCTCTGTCTCTTTCTTGTTTATGTATCACACTTTCTCTCTTGCTTTCGTCGGTGTCTACCATTATTCGATGACCTACTAAAGCTTGAACAACTTTCGCTCAGAGGCGTTATCGTACCTCGAAAAGCCACGTTTTCGAAAGGCTACGAGAATGTTCATCGTGTGAAAAGGAAGGGGGCGTGAAACGATCAATCAATAGAAAATTGATGATGAACTCGTCGGGGCTTGTCAGGATGTCTAGTTCGTTCAACAGGCGAGCAATTGACTTTAAATAACGATAACGTGATAGACACTCATTTACATTTTATTTTGTGCCAGTAAACTGGAACAGAACAAAATGAAATAGAAACGGAGAAAGTGAACTCGGAAGAAACGCGACACACGCCGACAAACGGAAGAAGAGATTCGCAGGAAGAGAATGCAGTGTCGCGGCGACAATGGACAAAAACACGCGACGCGAATAGCGCGTTTCTACTGTCGTTTATAGTCGGGGTTGTAGGATTAGCTGTACACCGACAGGTGCAGCCGATCGAGGGGTTTCGTGCTGGCGAGCTGGCACGGTGTGCTCGTAGTCTGAAGCCGTCTGGAGCCGTTCGGAGCACAGGTGAAGGCGATAGATAGCTGCCTACGTCGTTTCGCACCATACATCACTGGATCCGCGTAATGGAAGCGGCAGCCAGTCTCCTTCCTTCCTTCCATTTTTCTCTTCGTTTTTTTTTTTTTTTTTTCTTTTTTCGCGTCTCTCCGTACGCCGTCAAAGCGTACAGGCTGGCGAGAGTAATTAAAACCGCGCAAACGAACCGGCCCAGAAGTCTTCGACGTAAGCGTTAAACGATCCTCCAAGCCAGATATAATAGACCAGTAAAATTTAAACCGCATCGTACGGAGGCAGATATAAATTACACGTTGTACACGTTAAAAGCAACCACGAGAATTAATTACCGCGCTTATATCTTACTCTTGACCGTATTAAAAGTCCGTGGAAATTATTGGGATCGTTTAAAATCTTTATGGCAACGCGCGTTCGAGTATAATCGCGTCTGGCCGGTAATCCTTAACGGATATTATTGGCTGGCGTTGGTCTTTACCGTGTATGTGGGCCAACTCGGTGCTAGCCGACCAGCCGATACCGAAACATAATCTTAATTATTCATGCAATCCAGCCAGCTCGAAACACCGAGAGACACGATCCACCATCCTTCTCTCTTCCATCCAGTCTTTTCTCATTTCGATTCGCCCTTGTATCTGTCCGCCACGCTTGAAACCTCGTCGTTACTTTCCCGCTCGTGAGCGGCGAAACAAGCGGGCGACGAGGAAAACCCCCGAGCCGGTTCCTTTATTTGCGCGAGAGCAAATATCGGAGATGGCGCGTTCGTCGGAGAACGCTTGGAAGCAAAGCTTCGGCCGAGGCACACGCCTGCGAAAGGTACACCGTCCCCGCATGCGTGCATAGACGAGTGCATAGGTAAACGGGGACTGGGTACTTTTCATCGCTCGTACCTCGTCACGAGGCAAATTGTGCAAATTAGCCGAGGTGAGTACTTGGAACGCGAAACAACCGTCCGTGGCGAGAAGGCAAACGCGTTTTTCAACCCAATCACCAACGCCGATGACCATTGGCGACGTCGAGTTTGTCAAACGTTGTTGTTGCTCGCCGATCGACTCCGCCGTATTATACTCGCCTTTAGACGAGAGAATGCTCGTTTGTACAGGTCTGTTATATCAAGTCAGCGTCATTCTACGTAGGCAAACGTAGAATTTTCCTACAAATGATTGTCAGATGCGCGTGAAATTTTCCGATTACTGGGAACAAAGTACGATATCGTTTTCCTCTAACGGTCTAACTGTTTCAACTACTGCGTTCGCGTCAGGCATGTTTAATATACGATATGTATCGAATGTTTGTAGGAACGTGTTGAACTCTGAACTAGAGACGATTTTGTATTAAAACACACGTCTATAGATGGCACGTGAAACGCGTATCAAAGGATTAAGGATCCGTGTTCTTAATACACGTGCGCGCATGATACGTGTATTAAGTGATGACCATGACCTTGTATAGCCAAGATCATGTAGCCATAATTGAGGTCGAGATTTCTTTGTTTGCCAGCAGTTGCCAAGATGAGACATGAAACTTCGCGTTCAACGATCGTGCACGTATGTTTAAACAAAAATAAACGGGTATCCATGCTTAACTCCTTGCTCTGGCAACTAATTGGCGGACCATAACGAGTGACCAAACCGTGTACAATAATTTGTCGCTTTCTTTTTAGAAATAGAATAGAAATTACTAGGGTGTAATAAATTTATTATTTATTTTGCTGGGTTATATTTAAATATACTTGAAACTGAGAAAATGTTGCAACTTTGGGGCAAAAAATTCTCAACGTGAGTGGCACGTCATTCCAGCGCAAGAAGTTAAAATTAAAAGGATTGAGATTCGAATTCGCGAAATAAGACATTGGTCGTACGAGAACATATTTCAGCCAGGAACGACGCTCCTGTTGTGTGTTCAGCTACGCAACAGACATCATTTCAACCCTTGCGTGTACGCGATGCTCAATGAAAATTCTATTTAACGAAAAATCGCCGAAAACCGGACACGACTCGACGTACGAGCGTCTTAAAAGACATATTGTAGAGGAATAACGAACGAACTACGTCCTAAATCTCTATTTTAACGCACGTGTGAACGTCAATGAAACCTCTAAACCGAACGAAATCACTGGCAACGGGACACGAGCGTCCTGAAAGAGATAACGTTGAAAATAACGAGCGAACGGAAGAAAGGAAAAATGGGAGAAATGGCGGGAGAGAAAGGGGAAGCGTTTGCATGCGACGTGCGTGTACGTATATGCATGCGTGCGTGAAACAGCCGCGGTATAACGCCGCACGCTCGGGTATAACGCGGCGTGATTTATATTCGCGCCTCGGTTCGCTCTGTGAGGGCCGCATACGTTCGGATACGTCACTAGTGTGTACGCGGGCGCGCGCGCGCACACGGTTCAACTGTGTGCCCGGAGAAGTCCGACGTTCTCTCCTCGGATCGTTCGGTTCGTCCGGTGGTTGCACCGTGACGACTTGCACCCGGCCTTATCGCCACTTCCGTCATCCCCGCGCCTCCACGAGCCTCCAATTAGACGGCTCTAATTGGACGACGAACGGCCACGTCGTAATAAGAACTCGCCATCTCTCAGCTACCCCCTTCGCTCTCTACCTCCCCCTCCCTCTCCCCGCAGCCCCCATCAGCCAGGCCCGCTCCTCCCTTCGAACTCCAATGCCGAATCTTTAACCGGATACCAGAGCGTGTGTCGCGTGACGCACCTCTGCTCCTGCTCCTCATGCATTTTCGACCCTCTCCCTCCCCCCCCGATCCGAAACGCGTTTCCTTCTCGAACGAACGTGGAACCTAGATCGACGCCGATCGCGCCAGTTCTTCGTCGATTTGAGTGAAATTTGACTGCCACGCAATGATATATCGCTGTTGGTTACATTTAGAAAGATAATATTTCAGGCAGATTTTGGATAACTTTGGATATGGAAAACTCAGAAGGCAAGCAGTGTAAGTTACCTTTCATTAGAAACGATTCGTAACACGCAAGTTCGCTCCTCGATGAAACAGTTTAATCGTTATGATATTGTTAGTACGATATTCCACGAAAGATCTTGACGAGGAAAATATGTTTGTACGATACGAGTCATTTACAGTGATTGGCTTCTGATGTTTCAATGTAAACCAACATATTTTTAAATATATTTTGCAAGTATGTGTTATTAATTTTCACGTCCAAAATCTAGCACCCAATCTTACGGTAGAGTTAAATTTAAATGTCATAGATATTTTTCTGCAAAACTGACTCTGAGTCATATCCCTCTGCGTGTCTACCGAGGATATATGGTTGTACTATGCTTGAAAATGCCAAGCCTCTATTTGCTGGACGCTGTACACCATAGAACTATTATTTCATCCTTTGAAACTACATTTTGTAATTATCATTTCAAACAAAATTTATATCATTTCTCCTCTGTTACCAAATTACAAATGGCTGAACACTTTCGTATTAAAAGTTATTGCACGAATTCGTAATTGCCATTCCATTACAAATCTTGCACTGTATTACAAATATTTAATTCCATTTCGTATTTTAATTTACAAAAATTACCAACAAGATCAAATCAAGTTAAACGTTCCAAATATTGAGCAACGTTCACACACTTTCGTTAAAAAAAAAAAAAAAAAAAAAAAGAAGACAAACCGAACGCAATCGCAGAAACATGCGAGCAACTCGACTCGTTCCCAGTACGAGTCACCGTGCGCCAAGGAAATTACAACGTCTCTTACGTTTCTCAACGAAATTAATCAGCAAACCCGATCGTCCCCTCGCGTCGTCCACTGGAATCGTGCGCGTTGCGCGTGCAGACGATTGTCGAATAAGTTTACAATATCCCCGCGCGTTCTTCTCGGCTCGGACTCGTCGGTCAGTCGTCTCTTCTGTCCGCCTCTTTCTGCCTCCCACCCTCTTTCCACCGGCTCGTTTCACCGATCTGCCAGGTAGAAGGCAAGCAACTCGGAGACGGATCGCGTGCTCGAGAATGTCGTTGCATGTTTAGCGACTCGTCCGCAATTACCGAACGACGGCAAGACGCCGAAGACGGTGGCGGCGGTGGTGGTGGTGGTGGCTGTGTTCTCCACAGGCTTACGTCTACAGCAGTAACGACGATATACCGGTCGTAGCTGCGTTAACGCGAGTGCACCAACTACGGAATGCGTTCGCTCCGCGTTATCTCCTCCGTGCGAGGTTCGGCGACGTTCTCGTTAACCGATTCACTGTTAACCGTGAGGGAGGGAAAGATTCGGGGCCGTCTCGATTCTAGAAATTCTTCGGACGGACAACAGAAGTGAGGAGAAGGGAGGGGAGTAGAGAAACGCTAGAAGAAGATGGCAAGGAGAAAACGAATTCGGAGCGGTTGGCTCGCGGATGCCCCCGGGCCTTCGGTCCGATTGTACGTTTCGGAGCACACTAGGTAACGCAATGCTCCGAATATTTGGCAAATGACCAGTTGCTTTTCAACGGTGGAAGAAAGACACGCGCGCGGTGGATAGCGCGGCTATATAATGAGCATTGGCGGAAGGGAGGGCGGAGAAGAGAATCGAGACGCGGTAACCTTGCAGGTAGAGAGTGGAACGCGCGCGATACCGCCACGAAAAGTGGGAGTTTGGCGTCGCAGGGTGTTTCAAAATGACACGACCCGACGAAAATTATACACCGTGGCCTGGCTAGACGAATGGTCCGAATACACCGGCCATCGTTCGGATAGGAATCGGTCGAGTTTCAGGGCTACCCGGGGAGAGACAAAGGGATCCGAATTCGTGCTGGCGCGGCGGCAGCAATCGTAGCTGCGAGTGTTCGTTTCGGAGGAATATCTGCAGTGAATTCGTCGTGCGAGGACGATTCGCGAGCGAAATCGATGGCCCGAAGATAGAGAAAGAAAGATAGAGACGAGCGACGACGTTTCGAAGGAAAGAAGACGGAGAAATGAGAAGAAGATGTGGTATTCAGCTGGATAGGAAGGGACAACAGCGGCGTCTTGTTCTCGGTCGATATCGGGATTTCTACTTAGTAACAAGTCACGCTTTCGGCCGGTAATTCGGAGAACAGGCCGAAACTTTGTGAGAAATCGAAATATTCATCCCCGCGGTAGAAACGGTTGGCGTACGCAATTACCGGGCTCCTTTCTTACCGGTGGCCCATGCAGTAGCCCGTCTTTCTTTCTCCCTTTCCCTTTTCCTTCCTTCGTCAGTCCTTCCACTCAATCTCCTTCGATCCTCCCTTTCCCCCGGTTTCGTTTCTTTTATCTCATTGGCGCAGCCGTGATACGTACGGCTTTCTTCTTCACTTTTCTCTCTCTCTCTCTCTCTCTCTCTCTCTCTCTCTCTCTCTTTCTCTCACTTACTCATTCACTCTCTCTCTCTCTCTCTTTCTCGTCGTTGGTGCACGACGTATCGCGTACATTGCCGCGCGCCTCTTCTCCTTGCCACCTTCGCCCTCTTTCTTCTCCCGTTTCTTCCTCTTTCCCTCGCATCTGCGGGCAATTCGGAGCGGTGAAGCCCCAGACGAATCGCGAGAGAACACGGCATACCGCTTCTACAGTGCCCAGTCATTTTGAAAAATACCCCGGCAAAATGATTCGGCCGCTATTACGATGGCGCAGCCTCAGCCTCCTTCCCTTTCCCTCTTTCTTCGCCCTCCCTCCGTCTCCCGCGTCGACCGGCATCCTCTTCCCCTTTCCTCAACCCATTTCACTCGGCGTTTTTCTTATTTTCCTCTCCGCCGATCGAGAGAGTCGGTGACGACGTATAGGCAAATAATTCGGCGGCGATCGGGCACGTGGGGAATTTCGTCGCTGGTAGCGACGGTAACGAGGCACGGTCCGCCGTAAGTTACGTCGAAGAGGGAAGGAGCGTACCTTCCCTCGCGCAAGTACGCGGTACGCGCGTCGTGTAAGCTCCCAATTAAAGTTTCGAGAAGAAGAGGCTGATACCGATCCCTTGGCCGCTATCTGTCCTTCCCTTTCGGTGGCCGCTCGTTCTCCAAGCTCCTGCGTCGGCCTCTCTCACCATCCTTCCCCCCCCCTCATCCCCATCGTCCGTCGCAGTTACCAACGAGCAAAGGAGAACGAACGGTGCGTCGTTTTCGCGTGTCCTCGTCATCGCGTCTCCTCGCGTCTCCTCGCGTCTCCTTGAAGCAGAGTCGACTTCGTCGGTCCCCGGAATCTGCTTGGTCCATCTGAAGACGAGTACGGGGACGAGTAACAGAGTTAAAGGTTCGGGTAGGGGAGCCTGGTGGGTCCCGGAGGTTGGAGGCGGGTAGAGGAGACGTTCACCCCGGTAGAGTTGGCAGGGACAACCACCGGACAGATACAGATATGCTAATACCCGAGTCGTTTACACGTGATATATAGCCGGGCTGACGGACACACCACAAGGGGCTGGCTGCCGTCTCTTTCGCGGGTATCTCGAACGCCTTCACCACAGTCACCGCTGCTACCTCCACCTTCGCCATCATTGCTGCTGTTGCTGCTGCTGCTGTTGCTGATGTTGCTGTTGTTGCTGTCGCTGTCGCTGCCGCTGCCGCCCGTCGCCCCTTTCGATAAAACTCTTTGCTCTCGCTTGAGCAGCACCCCGCTGAAATCTCAGCGGTCGCTCTGAGCTGCTTCTTCGGCCTCGGACCATGAGTAGTAACCGATCGCGAAACCGATCCGCGCTTCCAGGTGAAACCTCTTCCGATCGTTGTTACGTGGAGTAATTCGGAATGGGAACTAGGGGGGAGGAGGGGTGTGTTCGACGACGACGACAACACCGAGAGAGCGGCGAGAAAGCACACTCGGAACGATGCGAAAAGAAGAAGCGAAGATTCGTCCAAGGGGAAGCAGAAAGCCGCGTTCCCTCGGCGAATTTACAAGCCGATCTCGACCGGAGAGAGAGACAGAGAGACAGACACGCCACGAAGTGCAAGAACGTCGATGGCTTTCGGAGCGAGGAGAAGAAAAAGAGAGACAGCGGCAGATAGGCGGATAGACAGTCGGAGAGAGAGGAAGGTATAATCACTACAATTACCTCGCAGCCACGGTTTCGCTTCCGAGAAAAAGAAACAGTGAGGAAGAAGAGGGGAAAGACGATGGGAGGGAAGAGGACGGCCGAGAAATGGTTTGGTGGTCGCGAACAGAGGAGAGACGTGACGAGGAAGAGAGAGAGAGGAAAACGAGACGAGTCCACCGCGAACAACCCTTGTATTATAGCCAAGCGAATCGGCGCAATGATATCCGCGCGCCTTTTGTTTCGTTCGAGGTACGAAACAGCTTTACGCGCTTCCAACGATGTCGGCCGCTCTCTTCTTACTCTTCGCTCTTCTTCTCCCTCTTTCTTTCTCCTTCCTTTTTCGCCTCTTTTGCTTGTCATTTTCTGCCACATTTTCATCGCGTTGCCTCTCCTCCCGCCCCTCCCCACCCCCTAAGCCCTTCTTTCTTCCTCATCTTTCGACCGACTCGGCGATACGGCAGATCGCGCGGACTAATGACGAGCCTCCGAGCGATCGTTTTCGAACTCTCAACGGATTATCTAATCCCGGCTCCGCACGTTCCTCCGTATCTCGGAACCTCAGCTATTTCAAGGTTTTCCACGTTCGCGATCTCTTCGGGACAAAACGATCTTGCGATCCGTGTTCCTGTGGCCGCTGTGTGTGTAAGTACCTACGTCGCTCTTTCGTCCGTTTTTTTTTCATCCGAGGATAACGGGACAACGTGATACATGACACGTAGGTTCTACGACCCCGTTTGTATACGAATTCTCAATTCATCCGAGGCAAATTTCAGCGAACGATCAATTGCAAGTGAAATCTTGTTGATTGAACTTGAACGTTTATCTGAACTTGAACTCCTGTTCGGTTCGAAATAGTACGTTGAAATATCTCGCGAAATGGAAACGAAACGCAATCGTTCTGAATACAAATTCCTTCCTAGGAAAATTCCTTCGGTTTGTTATGATCATGAAAAATGTATACGTGTATTGGCTAAAAGTATTATTAGCTCTTATTACGCAATGATGAATAATAAAAAGGAAGGAACCGTGCGTGAATAATTTTATACATTTGCCAACTGTCATTTCTTTTCTTACTTTATTGCATTCCTATAGAATAACATTATTCATCTTGGTTTCAAAGGGTTCTCTATCCCGTGAAAGTAAGGAATAAATTGAAAAGATAAATTGAATTATATTAAATTAATCTTTGAACTACGGGTATATATATATATATTGAGAAGTCATGTCTGTGAAACATCGAGAAGTGACAGAATTAAAATATCAAATTGATTAAGTTAATAATATAAACCTAAATCAACTTGTTTTCAGATACGTGCCTCCACGCACTTTCAAATGTAAACACATACATTTACGTACAAGATGACTAAATCATTGAAATCCTCTATTGACGTTCGTAAAGGTAAAGGGTTAAATACGCAAAACTTGTTTCTGCGTGAAACTCTGAGTTATACCTCACGGAGACAAACTCGACAAAATAAAATGAAGAAACGACAAACAAGTGGAAGAAGCTCACGACATCTCTCCTCGTTTCTCTCGATCGACCAAGAGGAGATCGGCGACGAGATCGGTCACGCCCGAGAAAACTATTTCCTATTCCGCGACTATTCGTTTAAGGATATTCGCACGAAGTTGAACGCGATTTCACCCCGCGATGGAAAGAGAGAGAACAACCGAGGAAGAGAAACGAGAACGAAGTGGCAAGAGAGGAGAGAAAAAGAAAGAAAGAGAGAGAGAGAGAGAGACGGAAGAAAGAAGAAGACGGAGATGCCTGGGTTGAACAGAACAAACTCGTAAAGCCGCTTAACGATCCATAATTTTACAACGTTCTGTAATAACCGTGCTCTGTTCGCTGCTTCAACTCCTCCCCGGCTCTTGTCCCACCGCGTTCAACTTCTCGTACGTACGCCCTGCTGCAGCCAGGTCTAGGTTTCGACGGTCCGTAGAGATCGGATTCTAGGACGGTGGGTGTATTTATCTTCGTCCGTAGCTTTCAAGGGCGCGACCAGCCCGCTCCTCCCTTTGCTCCTCTTATTTTGAAACCTTGGGAATGTTCTACGAAGGCGCCAATGGATTTTCGAGTAGCCGAGAAAACCAAATAGTATCTTGGAAGATGAGTTTCGCAAATGATCTCGTATATATACACAAAGATGTTCCACGTGAAAAAATATGAAAGCGTAGAATAAAATTCTCTACTTTACGACGCTAAACTATATTGTCAATTCAAGTGCATAAGAAAATAGACCTGTATCGCGTGAACGGAACGATAGAAAATCACGCGTAGGGAGGCAAAAACATGTTCCCTCCGGTCAGAAAGTCTACGTTGAAACGCATGTGACGTTCCACTTTTCACGTAGAATTTTCTACGCACCTATTAAAACTAACAATAAGTGTATATCTCTGAGACAACTGATCGTCAGATGCATGCGTCTGACGCAACGTTCAAAAACCGCATGTTGAAGAACAAAAGTAACACGCTGTCCGTTTCATGCATACATCAGTCGCGTACGAGGAATCCTGCGTTGAGGCATTCGGGGCCGTACAATACGATACGCCGATACGGTGATACGGCGACATTGGCAGAGGAAGAAGGGGAGAAAAAATTCGAAGGGAATGGGTAAATCGCGAGACGGGGAATGAACGCGCGCGCCAGAACTCGTTGTCCCTCGTTGGGAAAAGAGTGGAACCGCAAAAGAACTACGTCGAGTTACGTCAAGCTCGTCGAGGAACGAAACTGATAGGAGGCGCGATGTCGAATCCGCGCGATAAAAGAGGATACGGCACCGGAGTAGAAAGAACATCGTCATCGTCGACGTCAAAGGAGTTACAGCTACGCGAGAGTGATTGTATGCGCGATGCCTTCTCGTGTCACGTTGCATGCGTTACGCTGCCGACCAAATCAACCAGCCGGGAATAAAAAAGATATTGACGACGAAATGACGAACGTTGGAACGACCGAAACGAGGAACCGCGCGATTTCGACAGGAGGAAGAACTGTGAAACGTGGCACAGTGTGAAGACGCGAGAAAGAGAAAGTAACATCCAGCTAGTGAAGAAACAACAAAGAACAATAAAAGACAAAACCAGTAGCATCGAAAATGAGAAACAATTAGGCTTTTATAGAGGAAAGATAGAGCCGGAGACTAAGCAGAGACTGTGTCCTCGAGTCGCTGCAAGCATCCTTCGTCCGTGTTACAACTTGTTCGATACTCCAAGGTCGGGAGCAAGTACGACCGAGGAGAGGAAAAGACGGAGATCCGATAGCCTGGTTGATTTTTAAACGATTTTTAAACGAGGTGGATACGCGTGTACGTGTCAGCCGTGTCCGCGTTCGCCGTTCCTATTAATATGTATATGCGTCCACGGAGATGCCAGGTTTCCTCTTCTCGTGCCTGGTTTCCATCGATTTTCGACCGACGATCGGCTACGTGACAGAACGACCTTGGCAAAATAGAAACGACAAAAATGTCGGGCTGGTCTTTTTCCTCCGAGCGATCTCTCTCTCTCTCTCTCTCTCTCTCCTTCGTGCGAGCGTGCACAGTTGGGTTGCTTTGAAAACGTCGCACGCATCTGCCAGTTTTTACAGGTACGAGGAGCTTCGTTCGTCGATTTCGGAGCACGATCCTGCGCCCTGCCTTGCTTTCTCGCGAATTT
Organism: Frieseomelitta varia; assembly: GCF_011392965.1. Lineage (NCBI taxonomy): Eukaryota > Metazoa > Arthropoda > Insecta > Hymenoptera > Apidae > Frieseomelitta > Frieseomelitta varia. The sequence continues at coordinate 430,784 of NW_025110077.1, forward strand.
TACCTTCATATCCGATCAGAGTCGAGGATCCCTTTCTATCCGTCCGTTCGATTTCAAAGATTCGATTCGTCATGCCGAGGAAGGAATTCTACGCGATGGCGAAAAAAATATGATCGACCGCAAGATTGGGAAAAACAACAACAAAGGGAACGTTCGATCCGAATGATCGTTCGATCGCTAGGGTAAAAATCGCGAGGACATCGACGAGGTAATGACCGCAATAAGGGGCTGTCGTCTAGCGTGGACCATCCCTCGTTCCCTCCAGCGTTCACCGTGCCACCCAATCGTGGTTATTGATTTATCTGCCTCGGCGTACCAACAAATAATCTCTTGTAGCAATAATTGCTGACAATATATAGCGCCGATAGCGGCCTCTCTGGCCTGGTGAACGTGCATAACGATATTTACAGTCTGCTGGCCGCTGTCGTTGAAAGCCATGCTGCGCGAGCGCGATGTCAGGGTGCACCTACGTACTCGTGGCTACGTAGTCGAGCGTACCTACGTACATACGTGTAACCGGATAATATGTTCCGTAAACGTGTCCGTCGCGAGTACACGCTACGTTCGTTCGCGCATGCCTGCACCACACTCGCGTCCAGAGCCGCGTTCCGACTCTTACGAAAACACACCGTGAACACACCTCGAACGTACGCACGTACGCACGTACGCACTCCGGTTCGATCCCCGATCGACTCGACTCAACTCAATCGACCAAATCGACCACTTTTCAACGACAACGATACCCGCTACGTTTCCACGATGATTTTCTATTCGATTTTCTTCTCGATTCCCTTCCGCCGTCTGACCACAAGCCTAACTATCATATACCCGACGCGAACGCGAGAGATAATCGAAACACCGGCTAAAATATCAGCTTTCCACGCACGTATATATATATATATACATGTATTTTATCGACGTCCGCCGCTGACGTGTCATCTGGCGGGTTAAAGTAGCGCGAGCTAGTTAACAGAGCACCGGGCGTTAAACCGTTAGCCGTACGCATGCGGACAGTTTTAGATATCGGCATTACACTTCCGTCCAGTCATTACGCGAATTACATAGCACCGAGTGTGCGTATAAATATACGTATTCCTGCACGCGTCACGCAATCATCTGCCAGGGTCGAGTTGAGTCCGACTTCCCTCCACCACGGTCGTTTTCACCGCGAATCTGTTTCCACTGGAAACTTTTCTCGAAACGACATGTCTCGTCTGATATTTGCATGGAAGTTGATACGAACAGCGAGATACTACTGATCGTGACCAGAATGAAGCATTTTCCCTTGCTCCGTGCCGTGAATCTGCAGTCGATCGAAACTGTACACGCGAGTATATATATATATATATATATATATAACCTAGACCGACTCCTAATCGACGTGCAGCTCAACGAACGCCAGGCTTATTTACAGGATTCGTCGATTTTTCACCGAGCCGCGAGAATTCAGCCGACAGCTTAGTTATCGCCGTTCAGCTTTTATAGGGCTGCTCTATTTACCGGTTGCGCGTTCTCGTTCCAACCACGCATGGAACTCGAACGAGTTTCAAATCGAATCGTATCGGCGAACGCGTCGAATCCTTCACTCGAGGGAGCGTGTTTGGTCTAATGTGTTTGGAACGTCGCTTTGTAAACGCGTGTCACGGTGCGTTTAGATCAAAACGAGCGAATTTATTATATTAATACCCGTTTACTGAACAAATGTCGGAACCTGCGAAGATAATCGCGACATCTATTGATTGCTGATCGTGTGATGTGTGTGTTATGCGATAGTATGTGTGTGTTATGCGATAGTATGTGTGGTACTATCTATGGTCGCGAAGTCTGGCGCCTTTGTTTGTTTTTTAGATCTTCGATTGTTGTATAGTACCCAGAGAACGGCTAAGAGAGTGCAAGATTCAGTGATTAATATCTTCGATAGCTTCATTATCCCATAATTAATTTACAACAGGGACAAACAAGCATTCGCTGCATTTTCGTGCAGTGTGCGAATGTAAAATGGTAAATTATTATTTTGAGAATGTAATTAATAGAATAGAACATTGGTAGAAAATTGTTTCACGTGCTGGATGTGACAGAGAGCACTATACTTTGGATATTGGGCGAACTGCGTAAATTGCAACGCGTAAACGATAAAAATTGCATCAGAGAAATTAAAATGGGAAAAATTTGTGCCACAATATCTCATTCATGTACTTTATGGGAAGTCATTCGTTAAAAGCACATCGTTATAAATCTAAATAAGGAATCAACTATATCGACCACTCTGACAGTTTTAACCTTAAATGTTAATCCTCTAATGTTAAGTGGTGGTCAGTCGGTATCATTAGATTAATTGTAATAATTTATAACAGGTTACCAAAGTTCTACGTTTTCTACTTAATTTTACCTCGCAACTCGTGCTCTCTGTGAAATTAAATTAAATTAAAATTAACCCTAGATTAAACAATATCATCCGAGATCAGTTGCTGTACGTTTCCTGAACAGAGTTGCGTTTCCACGAAACGATAATCATCAAACAGCGGCGTGTAACAATTCCGAGCGCGGGGGGATAGAAAACGAAACGTGTAACTAACGAAGAGAAGCGTTGCAGCAGCGAACGTAAATCGCCCCGTAAATCAGGAAGGAATTTAGGTGGAATCACGGAAAGCAACAACAACGGAAGTTGTTAAAGAGAAGGGAGGATGCGCACGGTGAATGAAGCATCGAGGAGCCGATCGTGGGCGTGTGTGGAGCTGCGAAGCCTTGGGCATCCGGTAATGCACGGCGTCGACGCTTTCCGGGTAGTATCGAGAGCCGGTTGATTGCGAACCGTAACAGTACTGTGGCGCCCGGCCACAGAAAATACCGGATCGTCCGGTATACGCGAGATATTGCTTTCGGATAAGAGTTTCATTTAGCCTCATCTCTCTCTCTCTCTCCGGACAATTTCCTACAGCTTTTGTAGAGACACGTTTTTCGTGGAGAAAGGTCGCGCCGAGTGGATCAATTTCACAGGTATTAGTAAGCGCGGTTGTCAATTAGGATCGTCCGTTCCGTCACGAATATTCTTCGAGCTTTGTTAATTTTACGACGTGGAATCCAGTCGTAAAGTACAAAGCTCGAGCGCTCGCATCCATCGCTCACCGGCGAACCGAAAAAAGAAGCAACAAACGTCGATATTAATTTCTACGTTTACCCTCGGCTCGTCGAAGATTCGCGACATCGTCGACATCGAACGTGATGAAGAATTGTGTCGAGATCGTCGAAAATTCACGTTGCGACGACTGAGATTCTTTCTTTTTTTTTTTCTTTTTTTTTTTCTTCTTTGGTTCCGTTTCTCAACGGGGGAAACAAGGTCAGAGAAACATGGACCCTCGTTCCATTCCCACCCCCCTGTCCCGACGTTCTTTCTTCGCTCTTTTTTTCCAGCCACGACCTAAGAAAGTCAAAGGTGGTTTCTGCGCCTACGAGATCCCAGCATCACTGGTATTCGTGATTCCGAGGTAAAGGAACGACGCGACAAGGTTTCCAACTTAAAATTCTTCCTGCCCCCTTCTTTCCCCGTTCTTTCTTTCTCACTCTCCGTTTCTCCCCCCTCCCCCCTCCACCCCGTTGCCATCCTATCTTCGCCGTGGATCCCTTTCCAGCCTCCTCGTTACACCGAGACCCGTCCCTCCGACGGATTATTACGTATTCCCGAATTTCGTTTCACGACCGCGGACGTAATCGTCGATAAATTCGACCGTTGGCAAAGCTTCGACGGTTGTAGGAGAGAGAGGACGGCGGTTATCGCGGTAACGATCGTCTCTCCGGTTCACGATAACGCGAGTCACCGTTCAGATATTATCTAAACGGCGCGCGCACGCTTTGAGCAGCGTCACGCGTTATTACGCGCCGACGGGTTTAGATAAGCGAGAAACCGGGGAAAACTTCACGCTCTCGAATTTGACGCGACGCTCAACATACAACGGCGGATTCACGGGCTAGAAAGCTCGATAAATCGTGAATTCCTTCGGACGTGAATTCCCTTCGTCCCTTCGCTCCTCTCCGTCTCTCTCCCTGGCGTGTGCACGCCTTATAAGGAACATCTCGACACTCCCGAAACTGTCAAATAATTTCGGATTACGCTGCCCAATATCTCCATCGATTTAAAATTATAATGAGCACGATATATTTCGTTATTAATAAGCGAATAAGCGCGTTATACCGGGTCTCCATTAGCACCGGAACGTCTCGTTTGTCACTTATGTTTCCCGAAAATCCGTTCGAACGTCGTTCGATCGGCACGCGTCAGCGTAATCGCGGAAACTGTGTATTGTTGTTAACGCCACACGGTGGTATTTCAAGCTTCGTTCCGATCACGAAGGCGAGCCAACTAATATCGATCCCACGGAAGAAGCAACGAAAACCATGGAGAATTACGTTTCTCGCCTCTCGTCCTACCGATCACTTTCCAGCTGCCACGTGTAACAGTATCTACGCGTTCCTATATCGAGTATGTACATATACGTCGTTAACGCGATCCGGCGCACTGGTGGAGCTGGCCCATAAATTTTCGATTCGCGAAAATAACTCGACGCGAAAATAACGGTCAATTAAGATATCGAAAGCTAGGGAGAGAGATAAAAATGGACCAACGATAGAAGGGTGGAGAAGAAAAGAGAAGAAACGGAGTTGCGGGTAGAAAGAGGAAGGAAGAAAGGAGGGAAGGTGAAAGAAGAGCGCGAGAGAGAAACGACGTGGAGGAGCGGCGTGTGTCAGAGAGAAGCTAGAGGACAAGAGGGCGTCGGCCCTGAGTGGCGAGCAGCAACCAGCCACCGATCACATCACGGGAACATTGCGAGCCAGCCCGCTCGCCTAGCTTTAATTACGATGCCGTGTTCCAACTGACCTCTCAAAATAGGGAAACGGACCGACACGGTGAAGCTACTACTATCGCGGATCGACCGGTATTCCCACTCGATTCAATTTCCACACTCCAACGGAAACTCTCTCCGTCTTTCGTTAAAGTCCCTACCTTCTCTTCCCTCCCTTTGGAATTTATCTCTGGGTTCTTGCTCGGTATATGCTCGGTCCTATCATCTCTTTCGCGTCCAGCGTCGTCTCTCTCTCTCTCTTCCGCGCGCGTTCCTTCTTCGCTCCATCCTCGCCTTTTCTCTTTTCCCCCTCCGCGTGCGTGTTTTACCGTGTCTCTTGTTTTGCGGCGCGCGCGAAACAAATCACTCTCGCGCGCGGTCGGGAATTCGCGACCTGCGACAAGCGGCGAGAAAGTAGGACGCGGCCGGTACCTTGAAAATCTGCATACGGCTTCGTCTGCTGCTCGATTTAAAGGCTTTTTTTCGTCCCACGCGGCCGACACCGCGACACGAAAGAAAAACGATCAAGCAGATTATCGATAATTAAATCCGCGTAGGTTGCACGCTGGACCGCGGCTATAAATTTTCATTTCGCAAACGTCCTTCAACGACTATCCCTGTGTGCCACCTTGAAAATGAAGCGTCGAGAGAGCGCGCGAAGATCGCGATTCCTGTCGACAGGGTTGGGAGATACGCGCCGATCGTTCCGCGAGAAAGTTCAGTCCGAATCGAAGCGCGATAATGCCGGATAAAGAGACGCACACACCTGGCGCCTAGTTCTCCGTTGGCGAAGTTGGTCCAAGAGATTAGAAACCGGCTATCGACTGACGACGGTTCGATTTCAACTTTTACAGACTCTGAATCGAGTTGAATTGCGACAACTTGAAATTTTCAATGTTAAACGCGTATGTTAAACGTTTCAATCAAATATAAATTACAAGTTTTATCAACCATTAAAGCACTACACACGTATTTATATGACATTCTGTCTAGTTTGTATATCATATTTTCTCTTTTTCTCTGCATTCATGTTGGTTAATCGTGCGTATCATTGGATTCAGATTTGTTAATGAGTAAACAAATGTTATAATTAATGTATTATTAACTTGTTTATTATTACCAAATCTTAATTGTGAGAGCGACAGAATTACCGTGCATAAGGATCGGTTGAACACCGAGTGGATGATTAATATTGGATCCTTTAAATAAACGATCGAGAGAGTGCTCCGTTTGGATCTTTAAATAAGAATATGAACAGAGTAGCATGTACTACGATAAGCAAAGAGATAAAGCACAAAAGAATGACCGTACAAACGAAATTTATTATTAAATTGCGTTCAGACTCTCCAATTGAGAATGATTTTAATTCAATGCTTGGATACTACAGCAGCTACCTTGACGTTTTTCCATGTGTCGTAGGAAGAAGACGAATAAAAATACAAGTAGAAACATTTGTAAAAAATTATAAAACCTTAAAAAAGATGTAAGATTTCACCACGATGTATTATGTACATCTCACTGAGAAAGATACTGAGAAAGTCGAAGCGACTTTGAAGGAAAAGTAGAAAGATTTTCACGGGGCGGACATCCTGTGATTAACCGCCAACGCGCTTCGCTTCGCCGAGGTGACATCGGAGCGTGAGATTAAAAATCAAGGAATTGAATGAGGAACGAAGGCGGTGTCGATCTCGCCGGGCTGTACCGTACGAAAGAGGGGACGCGCGAATCTCGTGGGGCCCCGTGGAGTCTCGCAACGAGACCATGAAGTCAGACTGCGGGAATCGCAGAAACGAACTTTATTTCCTCGTGACAGTGGTGGTGGGTCCGGCCGGTTCGCGTCGGTGACAGACGTTAAAGTATTAGCCGATTGCGCGTATCCGATGTCCCTTCGAACCAACTTGGTTCGAGATGGTGCGCAAGAACGAACGGTCGAACGGAACAGCAGAAAGAGAAAGAGTAGGAGTAGAAGAAGAAGGAATAGGAGGTGGAGGTGAAGGAGGAACCGAGAAAGACCGTTCCTCGAGCCACCCACCAAAAATAAAATCTTCTTTCCCACCCGTATTTTTTCTACTTCTCTCTCTCTTTTTCTCTCTCTTTCTCTCTCTCTCTCTCTCTCTTTCTCTCTCGTGTCCCCTCCGGCAACAAGACCCTCTTCCTCGATATCCACCCACAAAAATGCAACGATCGTCACTCCTCAGCCACGTACTCGTTCGCGGACGGAACCAGAACCTCTCCGCTTCGCGAAGGATCGATGATCCTCGTTCACCTCGAAGAAACAAGACAAAATCACAAGATGACGTTCTCTTCATTTTCTCCTCGACGTCAAAGTACAGAAAGGGATTTCTTTCTGACGCACGTTTGTACCCATACAATGGAAAAAGCATGTTTCTGTTTTCTTTCCTTTCTCGTGTTGCGAAACCTGTTCAGAAACACGAAAATCCCACCAAGAAATTGCCAAATCTCTGCTGACCATCCGCGTTGGAAAGAATCCTCGAGCCGGACGAAAAACACGCGTTTCGTCTGATCACAATTTCGTTGGACCACGCGCGTGCACACGTCCGTCCATGGAGAGAACATCGAACGTGGCGTGAACCTGTCCTCCGATATAAATAAGGCCCGAGGGTCACGGTGAGGACCAGGTTTACGAAATAAATACCGTAAGTTATGCCGCCTGCGAGGAACGAGAAACGCGCGTAACTAATAGAGGGGGCTAATTCTACGATTTAACGCGCGATCTGCTAAAGTGTCTCGCGTCGCGACCGCACCCGTGCACGCGCGCCATCGAAAATCCTTCGAGATGCTCGTAAGTCGACATACAGGACCGGGCCAGAGTATATCGACGCGCACCGAGTATTCGACTGCTCAGACCGATCGGTTCTCTGTGGTTCGGGCATTCTTGACCCCTCGGGTCATCCGGTGACCATCGTCTCGCTCTTCTTCCCTTAAATTATTCGAAGGTGAGGGAATCTGATTCGTGTACTCCGACACGGCGACCGGAAAACAGGCAAGTACGCGAAAGACGACCCGACGAAATATGCGCTTTTTTTTTCCACCCGAGACCATTTAATATTAACCCTGTTTGCTCGGGCTCGCGGAACTGGCGGCGTATCGAGCGAAGCGAAATTTTTTTTTTTTTTTTCTTTTGGACCTCCGAGAGATCATAGAAGGGATTCCGGAACGACAACACGGATTCCATTGGCCACAGATTCAACACAGCAGCAGGATATTCGAAGGCGTAGACGATTTTTTGTATCACAACTCTACTCTCATTCTCTCTTCCTCTCTCTCTCTCTCTCTCTCTCTCTCTCTCTCTCTCTCTCTCTCTCTCTCTCTCTCTCTCTCTCTCTCTCTCTCTTGTCTTCTTTTCTCTCTCTCTGTTCGATCCGTTCCTGTGTTTCTTCGTTCCTCTCCGTTCATCGCCGCTCCTCGCCGTTCTGGATCCTTTTTTTCCTCTCTTCCCGTTATACCTGGCAAAGCCTCGGGCAGGCAACTATTGTGCGCAACAAAGCTACACTTTTCTACCCAATCCCAAGCCTAATGGATAATTAATTTTTGATAAATCGCCGGTTCGTGACTGGCGTCGACGCACCGGCGTAATTTGTTTCTTTTCCTTTTTTTTCCTTTTTTCGATTTTTCACAAAAGCACACACAACCTCCAGTCCCGGTCCTTTCGATCGTCCTCCCGCGTTCGTCTCTCACGTTCCTCGGCCCTGGTCGCGCTCCTTTTTATTTAGGACGACAACCTCGAGATTCCAAGCCCTTTCTCAAATTCGTCGAGATATCAGCCTGTCAGGATACATTAGGATAATACGACCAACGACTGCCGTAAACTCGGGAACTCTGGTCGGAATGGTAACTATTGTGATCCGTGATTTACACCGAATCTTCCTTCTCTTTCCCTCTTTTTCACCATTTCTTTCCTCGATAAATTATCGTACAGGTTCTTTGTACGTAATATTTTTAATAAGTCGTGAAGACTACTCGTCGGGGAGGGGAGGAAATATCGCGTCAGAGAAATGCGGTAGATCCCATACCGGGAAATGAACTCAAGGCCGTTGGATGCGGGAGAGCAACGTGCACCGACATTGTAAGGACATATAGGCAAAAGGATCGAAGAGGTAAGGATTCGCCCGAAGCGTTCGCGTGGCTACCATCTCACTCTTGGCCGTGTCTTGGTCATGCAGCGTGCACGCAACGCTGCCACACGCGGAAACTCGCTCGCGGAATCGTTACCGTCCGATGATTATTATTGTGCAAACAAGATACGTACACGCACGCCGAACGCGTGTAATTACTCCTATAATTTTTCCTCCGAGGCAACAATCCGCCTGTTTTCAGATACGCGAGCAAACGGAGGCACGAAAGATCGCCAATCGTTGATCTCAGGATCAACTCGAGGAGAAAAAAATACGAACGATCTTACCGGAGAGCAAGGGATTTTTTCAATGAGCCTGCTGTCGCGAGAAACGAGAGGAACGAGAGAGAAACGAGAATAGTTTCAGTGGTGCAATTTCACTGGCCTACCGTCCGTCAGCGGTGCTCTCCGGTGCACAAACTCTTCTCTACATCTACCCCGTTCTCTTTCCTCTTCTTCTCGAATCTTCTCACCACCACAAACTCGTGCCGTCTCATCCTCTAACTTCTCCCCTCGCCCCTTCCACCGATATACCAGCCCTCCTCCTAGAGGTAATTTACTTTCCATCCTTTTTCCTTCGCCGAGAGTGCTACGTTCCTTCGTCCTCTCCTGCTCTTCTATCTCTTCTACGTGTTCCCTTCGGATGCGCTCGCTATACTCGATACGTGTAAACTGTATCTGCCCTTGATTGTAAATCTGCCTCGTAGTACGTTCCACTCGTACGTTGAAATAATTATTATTGAGTTCGAAACGCAAGGAGTGTGGCGAACAAAGAGTTTTGAGCGTTTTTGAGAATCGTCCTGCTCTGTGTCGAGACGAGTCTCAGGCAAATCCTGACGTTCGACGCCGATGTTTGACAGCGCGAGAAAATGGTCGGGTAAGGCAATACACGCACGAATTGCCGCTACAAAGTTACTTTACAGTTGCCTACTACCAGAAGTACATCCCTCTCGAGTTTATTCCTCCAAGCGTTCCGGCTTATTGTTAGAGAGGCAGTAGATCCGCATTAGCGTACTCCTACCGCGGTCGAGAGGGATCCTACTCTCATCCCTCCTCCTCCTCATCTTCCCCCTCCTACGTTCGTAGGTCTACTAGCGCCCGTTCCTTCTCTATCCACCATAGTCCGGTCCGTGGCGATGCTCGTCGCTCCAGCATGAAACGCGAGGAACGAACGACGAAGACGGAGGTAGCCAGTCGGATAGAAAAAGAGAAGGGAGTTCAGAGTTCTCGCTCGCACTCGCGTAGCATCACCGAGGCCCCAGTATAATTAATACGGGCCCCGTGGAATGCCGGTCGCCTCACTCTCTTGGGCCTTATCCCCCTCTCGCCGCTCATTCGTCCTCGCCGCTCATTCCGCCTTCTCCTCTTACTCACCCTCGTCTCCTCGCCTTACTCCCCTCTTCAGCCCCTTCCCCACACCGGGGCCCGTACACATCCGACCAGTTTCCATGCTCTCACCTAGGTCCTAGCAGGGACCCAGGGCAACCCCTGGCCAATGCTCGGTCTTGCTCTTCCACCTTCTTCGATCTGTCTTCTCTTCTCTCTCCTCTCCTTTCTTCGCTTTCGGTCTCTTCCAAGGGGACGTCCGCCGAAAAACTTCAAAAGTGGAGCACGCGTAACGAGGGCCACGAACGCGTCGCGCGCCGACCAGCGACGACAATAACCAGAGAGGGGTCTCTCTTTTGACAGACCGACTCAAAATATTGCTGCCGCGCGTTATCCGTGGACCTCACAGAAGCGTAAACGCGGTAGCCAGGACTTCCCCGCCCTACGTCGAATCCTACGTTCTGAATCGCACGTCGAGTCATCTCGGTTGCTTCTCCTCTGCTGTCGAATGCCTCTATGATCGTCGTCGCGATGCCGGATCACGATCAGAGTTCGAGAAAGAATCGGCTCGTAACGAACCGGCGCGAGATTTCAATAGAAAGGGGGGAAAAAAGAAATATGGAGAAACGAAGAACAGAAGCCCGGGACTGGGCCAGGCGGTTCTCCTTAAAAGGCGGAGCGCCTTTTCTCTTCCCTTGACTCGCTCCACTCGTTTCGTAACCGAGCGGCGAACGGAGGTTCGGTTCTTCGTTTAACCGAGCGGCGAATGCACTTTGCAGGCTATTACGTCGACACGAAAGTTGCTCGCGCCTCGCATTGCAGATTTCTTGGGAAAATCGCCAACACCTCGGAGAGAATCTGAAGATCGAGAATCCGGGCCTCTTTCGCAAATACACGTGTAACCGGGCGACAGGTCAATTTGTCGTTACTTTGTTTCGTTGTACTCGAAAAATAGCAGTGGATTACTCGTACGAGCAAACAAACAAAGGAACGAGAGAGAGAGAGAGAGAGAGAGACGTTCTCATTAGATAAAATGCATCGGTACGGGACCGGCGACAAGAGGAAGAACGCGACTACCTTTCACTCCTGGGAATTTCTTTGAACCAAAGAGCTAATGAAACCATGGCGTGTTCCTCTAAAGGAAACAAAATCGAGGGATACGAGATTCGCTTTTACATCTCCTCTTCTCCTCTCGTTCTTTCTATTTCTTGCCCGCCAACTTGGACCGAATTAGCCGCCGATTTTCGCTCTCGATGCTGGTCGATCGCGTCGATCTTTCATCCCGGCGTTGAGCCTAAAATTCAATTCTTCGTTGAAGGTTAGTTTAAGGAAAAAAGCGGACATCGAACGAGAAACTAGATGCAACAAACAAAAACGCCAAAGAGCGAAGAGTGGTTCCTTGGTTTGATAGAAAGACTTGTCGTCAAATTAATTCGTCGTGGCATCGAAGACGAAGATTACGAGATCTCCAAAATAGTGAGATTGCTACTTCACTTTCGATCGTTCGGCTAGCGTACGAGCACTAAAAGAGAAATGCGATCGTTGTAATTTGTCTCTATACGTCTTCGTGTATGATAAGGGAGCAAAAGTTCGACACGAATTCCCAACGACAAAGGAGATTCGGCGGGGAACACTGGCGACGACCAAGGGAATAACCGAGCGCGAAGCGGCCACGCAGTCCTTTCGAATTTCTCATGACTCACTATCAGGATCGTTATTACGCGTTGCGTCGGCAAGATGAGCGTGGGTGCAAAAAGTCGCCACGGCGAAATACGTGAAATTAACTCAATTCTCGTCGATGACACGTCACGTCAGAAGCTTTGCTTCTCTCTCTATTCCAGTTTTCGCGTCGTTCTCCTTGAAACGCGTTACACGCGAGCCTCTGCCGGGTTTTAATTACTTTAATGTCAGCGACGGTGCACGACCACATGGCGCTTAGGTTGTGCCTTAAAGTCCACTTAAGCGGATTTCACTGACCTTAAAATAGCCGAGATTCCTCGACACCTCCGTTCCCTGATCCGATCCGGGAAGCTACCCACCAGAGGGGAGACTGTAAAATTCAAAGATAATTTCCGTGGGTCTTTCGCCTTTTTCCACCCGGGGGCAAAAATCCCGGGGGCTTTTTTTCGCATGAGCAGTCGAACTGAGAGAGCCGAGCAACCATCCGTAGCGGGGCGAAAGAACCTTCGCAGAATCCCGGGAACGCGCGGTACGCGTCCCGGGCTCGAAGACCTCTAAGCCTGCCAGTCTCGGATGGAAGGATCAAAGCGAACAAGCATAAAATCCTTGTCTTCGAGAAAATACACTCGCGCGATTTAGATCGAGCGACGTGGTATGCCGTGGTATGGCGGGCGTACAGCCGTGCTGCCGGGTGGATAAATTCGGTACCGCTGACAAATGAGTTTGGGCAAGTGCAAGTGAAATGCAGCCGCAAAAAGTTGACTCGGCCGTCCGCGCGCACGCCGCATCACTCCGCGCCAACTCGAAATGAAAGCACGGGGAGTTCAACCGGTGTTCTCTCTTCTTCCGATCTACCGTGTCCTCCTCCTCTCGTCTCACCTCCATCTCTTCGTTCTATTCGTCCGTTAGATTCCCAGCGTACAGTCCTCATCGACTGTTATACCCGGCTATGGTGTTTCTTTTCCGGAACGAGAGGAATGACGCAAGCTCCCTCGAGTCTGAAACTTCGAGTCCTCGCCACTTCGGTTCGACTCTTGCGAAGTCGCGCGAAACGAGAAAATCCACTAACCGAGGAATTCTCTTGAATATTAACATCCTAACCTCGACTAACGTGACGTCTCGTGTTTGGAGAGCGTGGAACGATAGAACGGTGTGAAGCGTGAAAAAAGTGGAAGCGCGTGAAATGGAAACGCGGCCGGCTCTGGCTCTGGCACTGGCGATCGTCGGAGAAAAGGAGGAATGAAAATCGAGCGTGCACCGCGTGGAGAATGAAACAATAATAATTCGTACAGGCTCGAGGCTTTCGCCGTTTAATTTATGTCGCTGCGGCGAAATTAACATGATTAGGCGGAGCGTGGTAAGTGGAGGCGGCCGCGTTCGTTGAATGCGGCGTACATCCCCGTTCGCGATCGGCGGCTAAGGCTGTATGATAAATAACGCGGGGCCCATACGTTACATGCCGTGTACAAACGAAACACATGTGCGGATCGTAAAGGAGAAGATCCCGATGTCGGACGGGATAGAGAGGAGAAGAAAGAGAGAAAAGGACAGGAGGGTGATAGGGGGCCGATGTGAGTAACGAATATCTGATAGCGAATCCCCGGCATTTCCAACGTATTCCTCGGGTCTGGAGAACGAATGCGGGCCTCTCTCGACAACGCGGGGCCCCCCGCGCGTTCGCCAACCGATGCCACGGTACTCTTACCCACGCATTCGTCTGCGATCACAAGCGCTGCATCCTCAAGACCCTCTCCTCCGACATAACCCGTCAAAAACTGTCCAATTTCTCCCTGAACTTCCTCCAAGTCTCTCGAACATTGGGTAGGAAATTCTCGATCGAACGATCGTGTCAACCAAGTTGAAACGACTTCTAATTACTCGATCCACACATTCGGGTTTATCTTTTGATCAAATAATCTGGCCGTTCGCGTACGTAATTGGTACAAGAGTGTGGCGAAGAAAGAAAGAAAGAGAAAAAGAAGAGAAAAAACAATTTCGGTCGAGATTTCGAGGAATCCGAAACGCGTCTCCCATTAATGCAAGTTAACCGCGATTCGTAGCTTCTTAGAAGCGGCGTGGGAAGCGGGAACGTAAAGAGGCAAGAAAATCGAAAACAACCGCTATGTTAGCCTGGCCGAGCTACCGCTGAGTATTAATAATTCATACTTCAATGTCAGCGCCGTTTTTAATTCTCTCGCATCTTCCCCCCATAATTTCGGGTTAACGTTTCACTTTTATCGGGCAGCTTTTACATCAACACGGTTTTTTGTAACGTACGCGACGTATTATAACGTCAAAAGCGTGTAATCAAATTTTGAGGCGCGGCGACGTGAAAAAATGGAGCCCCCCCCCCTCCCCCCCGTTCCCTCGTTTGTACACGCTCGAACGCTTTGACAGACAAATTCTTCGCGCGCGCGTGCACCGGAATATTTATTTTCTCCTATTACCGGCATCGTCGCGCACGCGCTTCCTCGTCACACACGGGACACGAGTATCGTGACGTTTTCGACGGCGAAATTAAGGCGCAAGTTCGGCTGCAAAAAGGATTTCGAGAAAGGAGCAAGGCTCGGAGAACCGCCAATTCGATGAAGCACGTGCCAGAATGAAGCATTCCGTTCGGCCAGCCTTTGGTTACCGAGCGTTGGTCGAGACGACGTTGGCTCGTGTGCCAACGGCTCACATTCGGCTCTGCGCGCGCGATGCAACTGCAGCGGGAAAGAGACGAGGAGAGAAAGGTGGACGGACCTTTCCAATGACTTTCAGTTCGAGTCACACGGGTTGGAAACGGTGTGCGCGTAGCTGCTTCATTCACGTTTCTCGCGTCGAAAATCGAGGATCGATGATCGCCAGTCCCACGTGTCTCCACTTCATCATTTCGACTTTTTTAAATTGAAATTCCCGACGATGCGAAAGTTTGTGGAACACGAAACGCGCACGTTGCTGCCACACATATAGTAATTGTCGACGGACGGTGGCATTGGCCGATCTCCTCTAACGGGACAGATCTACTTTGGACAACGTAAATTCGTTCTGACATCGCGACCATTTACGTTACATGAGGATCCTTCCAAGCGGGTAATTGCTAATTTTTCCAGGAATTTTTCGACGGCAAGAAGCTCTGCAGCTTCTCTCTAAGGCCTCCAATCTACTTCTGACGACTCGTTTCAGAGGACTGTATCCGGAGTAACGGAGGCTCGAGTTACACCTTGACCACACAATGACTGTTGTTGGGCTGTTGCTCCCTGCCACAAGGAGCGTGTGACATAAGACCATCGATCCGCGATACAATCGGCTGAAGGAGCAACGATCCTAGAGAAAGTGGCGCGCGCACATGCGTGTCGTAGTGAAATATTTTAATAACGCGGGAAGGGCTTACGGTTGTGGGACCGGTGTGACCATTCCACCCGGCGGGTTCTAGTTTTCTCGAAAGGGGGTTCTTTTCAACGCGCATACCGGGAATACCGAATCGCGTGCCGTTACATGCGCGCACGACACCGCTCGCGTAGCCGTATTATTGAAAACTATTTAAATAAAAAAATACACCCGGCTGGAAAGAGGTAACCGCCAGTTGCTTACCCGTCTTACCGGTTTACAAATACTGACGCGCGTCAAGTTTGATCGAACCGCGAATATTATGCGTGACGTATGTGGTGTTCGAGATATATACACGCGCGCGAGATATATACATACGCGAACGAGGTGACGTACGCGCGCGGGCATCGTGAACCGAGTCCGCTACGAAGTGTACGGGGCCGAACGACAGGTGGTCCCTTCCCCGGTCCCTTCTACTCCAAAGATTTTGCCGAGCTTGTTCCACCACTGTGAAATTCCTCCGGGTCGAACAAAGGGACGAGAGAGAGAAAGAGAGACGAGCAAAGAGTACAATGATGCGACGAGTGGCCAGTGCGCAACCACGTCTGAAAATTGGCTAATCTTTCCGATTGCCCGTGAAAACGGTACCCAACGCGTATCGAGATAGCGAAACATCGGCGCAGGGGAAGATGCATCGCGATACATGCCTAAAATCGAGGAAGCAATGGGAAGAGAGAATGCCACGAAGATCGGGCAATTGCATTCCGACCTCTTGCAGAAACTGTATTCACGTTGCCGATATTACGGCAGACAGCATCCACCGTTGGATCGCTCCGACAACTTCCGGGTTCTAAGCGTTCGTTCGCCCTGCCGACAGGATGATACTTTTCCATCGTTTCCAATCGTCCCAGAATCGTGCATCTTTCGGGTGCGAAATTCTTTCGTTTCTTCTGTTTTTTTTTTTCTTTGTTAATTTTTTAGAACATTCGCGTTGAGTTGACATCTACCTGCTGGTTTTATCTAATATTACACACTTATATATATTATTATATTAGATAGTCCTATCTATGTTCATGTTCTAAAGCCGGGTCATGAATCGTTCACTACGCATTCATGCTTTTTATTAGACACGTTCTGCTGTTCGTTGTCGCGGAACGAACAAGTACGTACGATACCTATCGCGCACATTTCATATTGATACTTTGAAAAAGCATAAAATTACTCGTAAAACTCCCGGGGAAGGTGCATCGGAGATTATCGACACGGTGAATATGATGCATAGAGAGAGAGAGAGAAAGAGAGAGAGTATCACGAAGAAGTTAACTGTATGGCAAAAGAGATCCCGAGGAAGAGAAAAGGAGGATGCATTTTCGAAAAGTTCGACTTTCTACGTTGCACGTCTCTGAAGTAAATTTGTAGTTACAACAGTTGTTACTTGAAGAACAATCGTCTCAATTTTTAAAAGAGCTTTCTTAAACTCGCACACACACACACACACACACACACACGAACTTGCATAAATAATTGAAAACCTAACACGATTCCATTAAAAGTTAAAAGTTGGTATTTCTGTTGCGTCTCGACAATTGTAATTGATGTTCTTCTGTATTTTGAAGTTTCACATTCATTCTCAATGAAGCTTCTTCGATGCTTCGTAAAATCTGTATAGCTAGAAACACGTATTTGACGTCTCAATCGTTTCTATGGTTTCAACGGTACTCGAAGCCATCCCGCTGAATCCTCAGCCACTTAAATTACCACTTCTACATTACCTATTCTCTTTATCGATATCTATTAACTGTACACGTTGAGATTAAATTAACGAGATTCGCTTCGTGTTGTGCGTTGCACCGCAAGCGTCCCAATACTCACGCACGTCGATCCGTGTAACGTGTAACACATGCGTACGACGCGCGCGCGTCATGCGTCACAGGAATGTCGTATTAGGTGTAACACGTAGCCGAGCAACATCCTTTCGATTGTAGCGCGCTTGCATCGAACGAGCGTATGCCACATTTACATTGTGCGCAACTATCGCAGCAACTTCGCCTACGAGCGGCTAACAGATCGTGGCGTGTACGAGAGTGTGCGTGTGGTAGATTAAACCGATTCCCGGGAAGGTATATAAGCTAACCAACCACCTGCTGTTAGCCTGATGCCCCGCGCGACGTATCTCTCTTTCTCTCTCCCTACCACTTTCTTTTATTCTCTTCCCTACTGCACTTCCCTTCCCTTCCCTTCGATTCTCCTCTTCGCCGATCCCTCGACTCTTCCTTCTATTCAAACGTGTTACAGCATCGCGCGGACGGTTTCTGGTCCGGCGGATGAACCAGAGCCTAGTTATGCAAGTCGAAAACTCTCTCAGGGACGCAGCAAGGTCGTCGAATCGTGGCCTGCCCCCGGACGACAATGTCCCGGTTGACCCGTTTCGCGGCCGTGTGAAACGAAGAACGGCACGAAACACTCATCTCGAACTCGTGAACTTGGCCACGGGTCACGGTTACGAAACACCGGCTCGAACAATCACGCGATTCAAACTATCGTCCAAAGTTTGGAAAAATCCCAACATCTCGCTGCGATACCTTTCGGCACTTTTTGGCACTCTCGCCCCCATCTTAAGCGTTCATTTTCGGTCCCGACTGTGAACGCTTATGAGAACACGGCTGTATTACCCTCCCAGACGATAACAAATTGCTCGTTTGAAAATGCCGTATGAAAAAAAAAAAACAAACGTTCGCGAGTATGGTATTTTTTTACCCGCTCGAGTGGAACAAGCGTAATAGACGGCCATAATAGAACGAAAAAGGAAGGAGGAGAGCAAACGAACCGCGACTACGAAACGATCCGGCAGGAGAGGCGAAAGCGTTGAATTAGCTACCGCTGGCTCCATCATTTTTCCCCTTTTTGTTTTGCCGTTCGTTCGCGCCGAGCCCGCGTCCGTTCAATTGCAGAGCGACTCGGAGACTCTAGGCGCATGATGCAACGTAATAATCCGCTCGGCGCTGAGCCGTTCCGATTTTACCGAATTAATTAGAAACAGGTGGCTAATCGGTCGTTGCCATGTTCGTCGTTTTCCAGCTTTCGCGGCGGATCGATCAACGACGGATAAGAAGAGAAAGGAAAACGTGCGAGCCGGGTATGAAATAGCGAGGCAGACGAACGAGCGGAACGCGAGAGGAAAGCGGAGCACTTAACGATGAACTCGAACTTTTCGACGATATCTCTGTTTCTCCGGAGCGGGAAAGCTTTGATGACCGCGGCGGCCGAGGAACGCGGAAATGCATCGCGTCGATTCGCCGAGAGAGTGAGCGGTCAACGGGCGGTATATAGGCGCCCGTTGATTGAACGTCCATTTAATTAAAAGTCGACCTCGCCCCTGGCCGATTCGTTTCGTCGCCGATCGGTTGCTCGTTTTCGTCTGGCGACGAAGAGACGATGAACCGTGGTGTTTCACTCTGCACGAAGAGAGACGAAGCCTCATCTTTCTTGCTCGAATCGAGCTCACTCGCGAGTCATGGCATTGCCGAGACGACGCTTCGAACCGCGAAATATCGCGGCACCGAACCGGGACACACCGGTTGATTGATTCGCGGGCAACAGAGCAACCGACCCGTCTACCCGCTGCCGTTCCTTCTCCTCGCACGGGAAATTTATCTGACTGTTAAATTTATTACCGCAAACCAATTACAACACGTGCACACGTATACACGCGTACGTACGCGATTGGGACGCGCGTTACGTGATCGATAATTCACCGGTTATGTCCGTTATCGAGTGTATAAATTCGCCGAGAAAGCGAATGAGAAAAAGAGATGGAGGAGTCCGCCGATGTTTCTTAGTTAGCCAGATTCAGAACGATCCGGTGTATCGTCAGAACTCTCGAGAGAATCGAGATTGCCAATGCTCGCGCGATATCTCGCTGATTGGTAGTCGGTCTAATTAAAAGTGTAGCTCCGCGGCCCCGCGCTGTCCTCGTTTGCACTTGCTATACTCGCCTACCGAGCGATTTGAAGTGAACCGTTCAAAGTGGTCACGGTACTCTGGTCGCTCTATCGAGCCACTAACGACATAATCAGAATGCCTTGGGCGTCTATAAATTAGCTATGCCCGGTTCGTGGACTGCACTTTTTCCATCGGTCTGTTACATCCGCCGCGAGTATGATCGACAAAATCCGCTAATACATGCACGACGCTCCACTCCCTGCTGTTTTCATCGGATTGCTAGAATCGAAGCCCAGTGAACGGCCGGGTTGCCTGTATGCGTGTATGCACACTCGATGGCAACTGTGAGAACGAACCACGAATCCTAGTTTTCTACGGCTGAACAGCGACCAAATCGAACACCGAGCGCCGATCTGCCACAGCGAAACAACCATGGAAACGTGCTCGATCGAAAGATGATCGTGCACCGAAAGATAAAAGATCCGCGAATCGATTATAGTGGCATAGTACCAGTGTCAATTACAAAATTTGGGTAAATGCTTTCGCTGCATTTGTATTTTTATACAATATCTCGCTGTATATTAACGAAAGCTATATATTTCGCAAAATACTATAAAATAGGGAAAGAAATCACTGTTGGATGTTGGAAGATAAATTTATTTCACACGCAGAACCGGTTCAAAATGTACATTCTTCACCTCTTTAAGAGAGAGGCCAATCCCTGAGACACTCAAATATTAAACAATTTTTTCTTTTGCTACTCTATACCATGCAGTTATGCACCGTGTTTATTCTTCGTCGTTTTCACCTGTTTCTATTGTCACATTTATCCATCTCATTTACTTATATTTGTCTGTCTTCATCTCACTTATCTTATGATCTAGGTGATCCTTGTTACTCTTTTGTACTTGTTCTTTTTCCCCGTATATTTAAATAAATTAAATTAAATTTCATCCAGTAGCATGCACAGGTAACAGAGATATTTGATCTCGAAATAACTCTATCGAAACGATTGTCAAAATTTGTACACAAGCAAATTCATTTAACATCATTAAAAAATAAAGTGCTTGAACTACTAAACTAATCCACTGCTGCTAAACTGCTAAACTAACTACAAGTGAATGTTTAAACGTAGAAACTAATAAAATGAACCACTCGTTTCGACGATACGTGTTACCGCTAATCTGCGCGGAGATGAAATCAACAATATCGACGGAACTCGAAATCGTAGGACTGTCGAAAATCGACAAGTATGACTACACAGCGTATATATGTACATAACAAGTAATGTACATATATAGCAATGTATATAGCTTAAGAATCTCTCGAGGCATTTGGCGACTCGGTACGCGTACGCGAATAACTCTTTCGCATCGGCTTCTATCCGGACGTCGTTCGAGAGAACCGATAAGTCGAGTTACCGAAGAAGAGATCGTATCGATCGAACGGCGTAACGACGAATTTCCGTGGAAGGGAAGAGATGATTAAAAAACTCGGGGAAGAAGGAGGCAACGAAGGCGGCAGGAGAGATGATTGGTGGAGAGTGAGAAGAGAGGCGCGGATCCTATCGGAAAGTAATTACCGGGCCGGTCGTGCGGTCGTAATTAATCAAATTCCGCGTAGGGATGACGCGACGAAAACGAATCGGCCTCAGGCCAGGGGAATCCATTAGCGAAACACGCGTGTCTCGCGTGTATTATTTCACGCGGCTCCACGAAGCGAACCAACCAACCAACCAACCAACCAACACACCAACGAATCAACGAATCGGCCAACCAACGACCTATCGAACGCGTAGTTGCCGCTGCATTAGCCCGACATTAGCTTCCACGTGACGCACGATCCCTCGATCTTACACCTTACCCGGCTAATTGTGCGAGCCACTCTCCTCCGTTCAGGAGGAGAGCCGTGACGGATCGACGGGTCAATCGAGGTCGTCACTCGGCCCATCTCACCGACTCTGCCTCTTCGCTGGCAATCTGCGCCCTCGTCTTCCTACAGATTTTCTCAAGTCTTTTCAAACACGGAAGAAACGACCGCTTATCTAGCGGCTCGACTGGAATTGATGATTCGCTTACTCTTCCGCCACTCGGTCCACCGAAATCTTTCGCGCCTTTCAACTGATACAGTTCTTCTACCAGTTTCCGTTTAAAAATGGACTTTTCGAGTATTCCACGCGGGAAATTCTGTGAATTCTGTTATTTCTCATTGTCATTGCCTTTAAAAAGTCTGTATTATCGCGTATCATCCGACTGAGAATGTAAACAATTTCCCCGTCCATTCTAATTTTCTACTTCACCTCTCAAGATTTTAGTTGCGCCAGAAGAGTCGAAGAGGAAAAAGAAAATATCCAGAACAAGTATCGATAATCGCGAGCGAAATCACGGCAGGTGTAAAACGCGCGGCAAACCAGGATCGATTTTTAACATCGTCTTTTTTTTCTTTCTTTTCCTTTCTTTCCCCTCTCGTTCACGGGGAACGACATTCCCCGTATAATTTACTATCTTCGTAGGCTAGCCAGCGTCGGCCAGCCAGCAAGCGAGCTAGCTCGACGGTCTAACTGTCGGTCTGTCGGTGGAAGGAACGCGTCGCACTTGCGCGCACGGTTTTCCAACGTTGCTGGCGAACGAGCTGAACCACCACGGTCTCTATCCGCGAAGAAGTGCGAGAGTCTGGAGCGCGTATGCACTTTCCCGGTGCAACGGTCGCACCAAGCGCATTGGAAAGTGCGGCTCGCACGCAGTATCCCTGTTGGCCCGTTTTCACGATTGGTTACCGGGCTTATAGTTGGCACCGATCTGCCTACCGAGCGTTCGCTTTCTCTCCCGACGCCTCGGCGCATATATGCCTCCGTAAATATACGTGCGCTTATCCTCGGCTTCCCTTTCGTCCCGCGCGCTCGTTTCGCTCGATCGTTTCGTTAACCGTGGAAGAAACGTGACCGACAGCCTACGGCTCTCCGATCGAGGTCGGCCGATCGATCGGATTTCTCGTACCGAGCGTACATATTCCGGCGAGCATCTCGAAAATCCAGCCAGCTGGCTGACCGAGAGTCTCACCTTCAAGGAAGTTTCAATTGCACTTTAATTGTGTCAGATGCAAGCCATCAGCCTTCGGATACTATATAGATTTTGTATCAATGTTTTCTGCAGATTGTGCTGATCAAACTATCAACTCTTTTACGTAGTATCCACGATAACTTGTCTTGTTTTAATACGTTGAACATTTCCCGCCAACGTTTGAATATTTCCGACGCTTTCTTTTTAAGAAAAAGAAAACTTTTCTTAGTTCTAAATGATATATAAAAAAAAATGAATTATAAGATACCAAGAGGGTTGAGAAGAAACATTAGAGTCCTCTTATTATCGTTTCTTGCAAGCTCTAACCTGCAAGAATGGTACTCCTTCGTTGCATAATGATCACGACTGTACGACTATGACTTTCTTGTATAATATCAAAATCTTAGAAGGGCGTAAGATTACCGGCGAAATTTACTCTCTTCTCGAAGAAGATCACAAGTAAACTGCGGATTTTTATGCGTTTATAAGAAATTTAATGATGCAAAAAAGATACACATTCTATATGATACATGTAAATATATGAAATAAATAAACGAGAAAAATTTCTATTACAGGTTTCACTCCTTCGGTGCTGTTTATAAAAAATACGAAGCTGCATAAAAATCTGCATTCTAGTCGTACGTAATGAAATTAACAATCCGCGTCTAATAAGCCTCATAAATATTTATGTGCCTTCCTATTCGGTTAGACGTCACGTAGCATCCTACTCCTCTAGGTTCACTGACTCTAACCCTGTTACAAGAGTTTATAACACAGCCATCAAGTGCAACAACAATATCGATCTTTTTGTGCTTCTGCAAGAAGGTAGTTAACGAAGCCTTGATCGCATCGACATTGTTTGACGTTCAAGATATTCATCCTACATTATTTCGTCTAATTTGAACACGATGTACCTCTTGTACTTCATAAAGGGATCTCTTTTGCCATTAATCAGTTGAATTAGAATTGAAATTGAAGTTGCAGTAAGTTCACGTGAGAAATATTCAACTTTTTAATTGTAACTGGCTCTTGTCGTCGTGTAATTTATTAATTGTGTAACTTATTAACAATACAATTGCGCGTTTTCGCGTGTATTGTTCAAAACTAGAATGATGATGATCTAATTCGTTATATCACATAAAAATGTATAAAAATGTACATCAGCCACATGTATACTTTTACTATAATTTTGTAGAAAGTCAGACGAAATAATCATCAAATAATGAAAATTGAAATATCCATAAGAACGTGGAAAAATTTTCTTCATAACTATTATAGATCCACCATCCTTTTGAAGTCTATAGCCTCTTCTTTATAGGAATCCCTTGTGCGATTTTTGTTTCATTATTTTAGCGAACATTAAAACTTCACGAAATCTTAACGTTCTACTAAAATAGTAAAAAAAAAAAAATCGTACAGCGAATTTTAAGGCCTCGTTGTAAAGAGACAATTGTCAAGACCATGATGGATCAAACTATGAAAGAAATTTTTTAATCTTTCACACACATGTAGAAGATTAAACACGTATTGATTTCCGAGAAAAAGATATTCTCAATTTCCCATCCGCTACGTGATGTAAAATCATCTTCGAAACGAACGAACTCGCGAAACACTGTGAAAATGAAAGTATCGCGCTTTCGAAACCAAGCGGATTATTATGCAATCAGTTTAAATTATCGATACATTTTTCGTTGATAAAATTCAAAACACTTCGCGAGAAGACAGTTCTAAGCAAAAATGTCCAAAAGAGTTTCAAGAGAGAGGCGACAAAGAATTTCGACAACGATCCCCGAGTAAAAGTACAATCAGTCGTTCCTTTTGCGCCCGGCAGGGCTACGTGCACGGTGTCCGCGCTTTGGCATGCAGCACGAAATCCAAGGCACAGAATCGTCGTCGCCGATATCGCTCTCTGAATCGACAATCAAAAGCTGCGTGTGCAGTTATGCGCCGGGAATCGACGCGCACCTCCTCCTTTCGAGGCACGACAGTTCCAAGGGGAAAACCAGTCATCGCCGGAGAAAGCAACATTTCTCGCGACTGTAAAACCTCGCCACGCGATAGATTATTGAGCCGATTAAACGATTGCACGCGTATCGCGCGTATTATCACGTCCTCTGGCAAAGATCTCGCAAGACGCGTGAAAACGAAAATCCTCGAGTCAATGGAGAGTCGCTAGAACAGCGATGTTGTTCGATCGCGTAATCATCGTGGCGAAGATGAGCCGTGTGATTTGATAAATTAAATATATTGTAAAACTGTGAGAAAAACCGTGAGAAAGACAATAACTAGGAATAAAAATGTTTCTACCAGCAAAGATAAAACACACCAACGACTAAAATTCGGTCAATTGTCGCAATAAATACGAATATAAATATAAAATAAATATAATATAAATATATTAAATAAATATTAAAATAATATAAATAATATATTAAATAATATAATAAAAGTAAATATAATATAAATATATTCTAATATAAACATTTTTTTTATAAGGATTCATTTTAATAACAGGCGGTTAAATTATTTATTTTTCTCCCCATCTATTGTACATTATTTTCTATGTGAATCACTATATGAATCACTATAAGACGTCCTATCTAATTTTAAATTAATAATTGCGTCATGATAATACAATTTCTGAAAATCTATATAACCCTTTACTGCCTCATGCTCCTGATATACTGCAAAGGGAAATTTATTTCCATCTACCAACTCGATACTGAACGAAACATAAACTCCAATTGAAAGATCATTCAAAAATTAACGAGACAAACTGTCTGAGCATCTTTTAATTCTGTTTCATAAACAATCCGCTAGCTAACAACTGATTTGTTCAATTACAATGTTCCCTGCAAATATGAATTTGGAATATGCAGCTTCCTATTATATTTCGGTTCCTCTGAGATTCTGCCTGTTCGACGGGATTCGCGAGCCGACAAGCAAGACGTCGATCTCGCGTCAACCACGTAAAATATTCAACAATCAGAAAAGCACACGGGCATCGAGGCAACTAGAGTTTCTCATAGGGCGTATAATACATACGCGAAGAAGCGTATGCAGGCTCACAATGGGGGTTCCGTCATCGTGTTCATCGGCATGCGACTTGCCCTTCGTAGTCGTTCTTGTTAGGTTACAAAACACCGTAAGGTAGCCGCTGCGAGAATCTCCTATACTCGACGGAAACCGCGAGGACGTATGGCCGTGCGATCGTCTCGTAGCTCACCACCCACTAACGGAAGAGGAGAAACGTTGAGTAATCCAGGGACACACGAGAAACTTGATAACCAACGTGTCCGTTCGTTTCTCCCAGCCGGTTGCATTCGCAGCTACGAGGAAATAACTACGATTCCCTGTACGATGCCCCGACGATCTCGTTTCCCCCGTTGTCACACGATTAACTCACGAATCCCGTTCTTCCTCCCGATCGATGCCCGATCTCGTCCCCCGCAGATGCCTCCCGTGGTTGTTAACCACGTCGACGACTTTCTAACGTTATCGAGCCACGCGATCCGCAAAGGTAACTCATCGCATTTCCATCGCCAGCCATTTTCTCTATTATTCCAGAAACGGGCAACTGAATTGAACAAGGTTGTTACGCGCCGGGTTGTTACGCAATATCGCGGGTCGCCAGACATAGAGAGAAAAATCGCGAACGAAAACACGTCGAGCGGTTTCTTACGATTGTCCGATTGTTTCCGTTGCCTTCGCAACAATGAAGGATTTCTGACGTATATGTATGTACGTCGACGAGCGAAAATCTCTCGTTTAAGCAGCCGCGACGTATTAAAAGAAAAGGCGAGGCTCGCGTTCGCGGGCAATTAAAAAGCAGGAGCGGAGAAAAAGGTAGGGGTGCACGCTTATGACTGGATACAATTCCAGAACACGTAGGATAAAAGGGGTAAAAGAGAAGAGTAGCATGTCGGCGTTCGTAGCGCGGCAGTGGTATAGAACGGGTGATTGCAATGTAGCACGATGCGAGAACGGAGAGCGCGGTGGCTGCACCGACCGGTGCACGCGAATGCATATACATATATCTCTGCCTCGTCGTTGCACTCGGGAATGCGGTCTATAGCGCGTAGGATCGAGAGCGGACGAGCGAGGAGAGCGCAGCCGGAGAAACAAGAAGAAAGACGACGACGACGACGACGACGACGACGGTCGGACAGAGAGGTGAAGAAAGAGCGAGAAGAGTCCGAGGGACGGTCGAGAGCGCGGGCGCGAGCGCGAAACATTCTGAGCCGAAGAGAAAAGAAGAGAAGAGAAGAGAAGAGAAAATGAGAGAAGAGAAGAGAAGAGAAAATGAGAGAAAGAGAGGGAAGGAGAGCGTGCACAGCAGTCGTAAACGGCAACAATTGCTGCGGGCGTTGCCACTCGAAAGCTCGAGTGCCTAATGCCAGATGTCAGACGGTGGTTAGAGTCATTACGGTCATCACTTTGTACCGCGATACACGATGTGTACCACCGGCCGATGCACCGTCGTCGTCGCGCGCGCGGAGTGCATCTTCTGCCCTCTTCGGAAACGCGATCCGTCCGCCGATGCAACTTGGCCATCTTCTAGCCTCCTCCGTTTGCAGACGTGTCGTACCCGTTTAGATTATCGATCCTGATCGAGTCGCGTGGCGATACTCTCGGCTGGCGAAATGTATCGGAACACAGCGGTAGCAGAGTGCCTGCTGGCAACACTATTTCCCTTCTCGTCCGTCCTTGAGGGAAAGGTTGGACGCAAAGTCGAACAAAAGACTCCGCGGTTTAATGATCCTCGGTTGCCAGTTAGGACGTATAGTGGACGTATAATGGAAGGCTTGCACGAAGATGAATCGGAACCCGTGACCCGCCACGTAGTACAGAAAGACGGATACTCGGCCAATGGAGGCGAGTAGTTTTGCGCACGAACGCGCACCGTCTCTCGCTAGCGCACACGTAGAAGGGGGCAAACCCGCCAACACGGCAGAATCCGACGATCGAAAATCGAACTAATCGCTAAACATTTAAACTACTTCGTGCGAGGATGATTTAAACGAGAAGCAGGCGAATCGTCAACGAACGATCGTTGATTGACAGAAGGGGAAGACGAAAGAACGAAAAAAGGGGTGAGTCTCGGTGTGGGAAACGCGAGAAGATTTGACTCGCGCCATCTCGGCGGAGTACTTTTGAAACTCGTTTTCGGACTATGTAGCGCGAACGTACGTACATACAAATGTATGTATGTATGTATGTATGTCTGGTCTCTCCTCGTTCGCCGTTCGAACCGAGTGAAGAAACAAGACAAACAGGGGATAGAGAGGAGAGACACACGATGTTACGAGAGAAGGTGAGCGAGCGAGAGGAGAGAAAGCGAAGAATCAAAGGGGTGGAGCCGTGGTACGAAAAGGGGATGGAGCGAAAAGAAGCGGCCGGTTCGGGCTCGAGAGACCGGGTGGGAGAGGCCGACGAAAAATCTGTAATTATAATAATTACAGCCGTGCGGCCAACAATTATAAATCATCATTGAACTAGGCAACGAAACACCGATAAAATATATATCGTACGAAAGTTTGGAGCAGTCATTACAATCCGTTGGTCGCTGGTGTACGCGCACGCGTGTCAGACCGCCTACCGGATACACCACGCTCGGTGCACACTCGGCCGCACCACCCAATTGAAAAATGTACTTGTTCGTTCCTCTCAATTTCCATCGGCATTCGACATTCGCCGCTTCTCCGCTGAACGCGGATGACAATCCAATCGGAGAAAAAAGAAGGCACGCGTTTCGCTCGGCCAGATGGACGGCCGTTCGTGTGGGAGAGAGGAGATCTTTTTCTTCCGCATCAGCGAGCATCCTTCTCCCACTATCTTCTGCTTTCTCTCTCTCTCTCTCTCTCTCTCTCTCTTTGTCTTTATCTATGTCATTCGCGTCTCTCGAAGTCTGCACAACCCACGGATCTTATGAATGACTGCTTGCCTCATCGCAACAGCAACGATTACCACGCGATTGTATTACAGATCGCAGGGAATCGTCACGCTCGATATTAAACGCGTAAGAGTGGCGCGGTTCGAACGCCGAGTACTTGGAAATTTCGGTCGAGCGGAAGAAATGGGTTACCGCGGTCATTGGTTAGACAGGCCGCAGGAACGTGTAACAACTTCGTTATCGTACGCGAACGACAGTGCAAGTATAATGTTACTTTCGACGATTACGCGAAGCGTAAGACGATCGTCCTTAAAAGGGGTCAACAGATAAGGTATGCGCTCGGTCTCGTCCTCGCGTGAGCGACCGAGCGCGTAATCCCCTTTCGTGGCCACGATCGTCGGACGTCGTCGGTCGGTCTCAAATTTCAGGAACGCGCGACACGTTCGCGCCTCGCGAATGCCTGGTACCTCGAAATTAGTTTACCTACATCTGCCAGAAGTCTAGGAAACGGGAGATAGTCTGAGAATAAGATCCGCTAGCTGATCGGAGCATCAGCGAGCACACGGCGCGGTAGGAACGTACCGATCGCAAGCACGCTCGGCTCGTAAAGCAACCACCGGTGTCGAGAGCAACTTGTTCTCGGCCTAACACCGCTTCGGGGAAGAGCATCTCGCCGCTGCCACAAAGAAAACTCTCGCAACAGGTTTCCCTGCGCGAGTGGAACCCGCGTCCCTGGCACGTGTGTTCATCGAACGTTCGCCGCTACTAGCCAGCTACTAGCGTGCTTTTCCCCGACAAATATTCGTCAAACATTCGTGAAACACTGTTGCAGCACATTTTCTCGTTCACTTTCCTGTGCGCGTTCTCTCGTCGTATTCCGGGTGGCGACTAGAACGCGAGTCGCATGTCGACTCGATAAACACGCACGCGGATTTATTTCGGTTTCACAGTCTGTCTATCGTCCGACAGACTGGAATCGCTAATCCTCGAATCACGATCCAACAAGCGATCCAACACAGAACGTCGATCGATTACGTATCGTCGGAGGAATATTTTTTACAATGTACGCGGTTCCCTGCTAATTGCCAGAGGGAAGGCGCGGAGAAAACCTCTCGAAACACGGCGCGGTACCAATTACATTGCGAGTTTCCCAGCGTATGTACGTATAACGTGGATACGTGGCTCGCGGCGCTGCCCTTTCAGCCGGTTCGCACATTTACCAGAAACCTTTAACAACGCGGACGATCGACACCGGCGAAACGTTCGGCCGTCTTGTGCAACGATTAAATGCGAAATCTACCAGGAAGAATCGTGTCGCTTTCGCCGGTCAAACCGGCAGACGCACCGTCCCATTCGCGCTATTAATTCGCCTGCCGCGTAACAATCTGCCGCTGATCGGTCTGATGATGGATCAATTAGGAGGCTTCGTCCGTCGAACGATCGACGAACGTCAATCTCTCGGTAGTGGTACGTACGTAAGTCTCTGCTTTGAACACGAGAGACGTGACTGTCGTAGTTAATCGTAGGACGACACGTTCTTCGCGGCTTGTCGCCGGAAGTTACGCAACGCGATACGATGCGACGCGTGCAAACAAATAGGCAGAGGAATTCTCTCTCACCTTGAGAAAGCAGTGTCCAACGGGCATATCCTCGGGTACGGTGGCGTTGTACAGCGGTTTCTCGAAGATCGGCTCGTTGTCGTTGAGATCGTGGACGGTGACGCGAACTGTCGCACTACTACTTAACGGCGGACGACCGGAATCGGTGGCGATAACCACTAGAATTGGCGCAGGATCAGCTTCACAGTCGACGTGAGTCCGCGTGGATATCAAACCGGTGGTTTCGTCGATGGTGAACCACGTGGAATTAAAAATAGAGTACTTGATGGCGGAGTTGGCACCTTCGTCGAGGTCCGTAGCAGTCACTTTCAAAACCGGGGTACCCGGCTCCGAGGCTTCGAGCAAATGGGCCTCGTACATTTCTCGGCCGAATTTCGGGGCGTTGTCGTTTACATCCGTGACGAGAAGACGAAACGTTCGGACGGCTCGCAACGGAGGTGTGCCAGCGTCGGTCGCTTCCACCGAAAGATCGTAAACGGGCTTCTCCTCGCGATCCAGCGGCCTCTCAACAACCACTAGGTATATGATGTTGTCTCTGGTGGCCAGGCCAAAGTGTCCTTCGCCACCGGTCAACGTGACAGTAGCGTTCGAATACTCAGTCCTCGAGTCCGGATCGCTCACCGATATCCTGGCGACGAATTCTCCTGGCTGGGCGCTCTCGCTGATCTTGGGCGTTGCGTCGTCCGAGAGGAAGATCACTGTGATGGCCGGTTGATTGTCGTTTACGTCGGTTACACGGACCGAGAGGAACGCACTCGCCTCGAGAGGCTGGGCGCCGCGATCCCGCGCAACGATCACCAGTTCGTGCCGCTCTTTCGATTCAAAGTCCAACGCCTTGTTCACGTAAACCATGCCGGTTTCCGGATCGATGCGAAACATCTCCTCGCGATCCGATTGCCTCCGATTGATGGAATACTCGATTCGGCCGTTGTCGCCAGCGTCGCTGTCCGTCGCATTCACCTCCAACACCGACGTGCCGACGGTCGCATTCTCCGGTATGCTGGCCACATACCTCGTCTGATTGAAAATCGGCGGATTGTCGTTCACGTCCTGCACAGTCACATTCACGTGCAGCCTCGTGCGAAGCGGCGGAGCACCGCCGTCCAACGCCTCTATCACCAGATGATACCGAGAACGAGCCTCGCGATCCAACGATCCGGAATTTTGCAGATCCAGATATAAAACACCGTCGCGACCACGATGCTGCGACAGTCTAAACGCATCCCCGTGATTTCCGGACACGATCTCGTAACGTTGCGTCGAGTATTGGCCGAGATCGGGATCCTTAGCGGGCGGCAAGGCTCGTTTCGCATCGCGAGGCGAATTCTCCGGGAACTCGACGTCCACGTGGTCCACAGGAAACGTCGGCGCATTGTCGTTCTCGTCGAGAACCTTCACCACCACCTGAATGTTCTGCGGCAGAGCGACCAAGCTGTAGGACGGTCTAGTCTCGCGATCCAATGGCACTTTTGTCCTTATCTCGCCGGTCGCGTGATCCACTATCAAATCTGAATCAACCGCCGACCCGGAAACCGACACGATCAAATACGGCGGGCTATCGGCGTCGATGAAACCCACCCTGGTTCCTGGTCGAGCATTCTCCGAGACCTCCAAGTATCTTACGAGCTCAGACCGTGCGCCCGGGGCGAGAACAATCGCTCCCAGGACGAGGAACAGTAGTAGCAGGTGCCGCATCCTGGGGCCTCCACAACCGCCGCCGCCACCACCACCTTCGCCTCCGCCGTCCTTCGCTATTATCTGGATCTTTCCATTCCTGAACGATCGATCGTTAGAGGACGCGGCGGCACCGTTCGATACCTCCTAATATTCTTCATGCGGCCACGAAATTTCCCTTTCTCTCTTTCTCTCTCTCTCTCTCTCTCTCTCTCTCTCTTCGGCGTTCCTTGCCGACAATCAGCGTCTTGTACGCGCGTCCGTTGTTAAAAATCCGGCGGAGGAAAACGCGTGTACGCGATCAAACGGCACATTAATCACCCACTAGCAGCACCAGCACCAACCACAATCACGTTTTACCTTGGTCGTTCCTCTCGTAAACACTTCCACTTCTAAGAGTTGCGTTCGACTGTTGCGTTGCGTTCGCGCCTGTATCCCACAGAGGCTATAATACCACAACCAGCCGAACGTCTCTGCAAAGGTGACTGCGCTAGATTAAAAACATGCCGTTGGCCAGACCAGCGCGCGATACCTCCCCGTGGAAATTCCTTCGGTGGATGCGAGCTTATCCGACCTCGTTCTACGTTGTTCTCCGTCTTCTTTCCTCCTCCCACCGTCTTTTCCACCACTCGCGTTCTTCCTCCTTTCGTTCTAGCACCGCGCAACACCCTCTCTCTCCCTATCGCTCCTATTCCTTTCTCTGTCTCTCTCCGTAGCGAGCCGTGGTATCCGCGCTGTCCTCACCTTTGCTGGAATATCTTCGCCTCGAGATATCGTACATTCCTCGCGTTAGATTCACGTCCGATAACTCGACGATCAACACGACCGGTCGCGAACCCGGCGCGATCGTTTCGCGTCTGGTACGCCCTTCATCTCTCTCTCTCTCTCTCTCTCTCTCTCTCTCTCTCTCTCTCTCTCTCTCTCNTCTCTCTCTGTCTCTCTCTCTCTCTCTCTCTCTCTCCCTCTCTTCCTTTCTTTTCCTTCTCTCTTAGCTTCCGTCGGGTTTCCACCAAAAGTTCGCTCCTCGCGCTCGCGCGATTTGCGGATTCGCGGTTTGATCTTTATACCGCCAACGGTCCTGCGCTACTTCCTTCCATTCTCATTTTTCTCGATTCATGTATCGTAAGCTCATTTCCTTCTCCTTCTCCTCTATCGACTTCCGAATTTGAGGAATCTTGTACTCGCGTCGAAACGACACCAGTTGCGGTTGGTCCTTCCTCGAAAAATTGTCACGCGCGCGACACGCTACTGCTACTTGGACGATGACGACGAATCACGAACCACGAAACGCGATGCGACGCCACGACGCGCGATAAGAAAAAGAATGTTGCGAGATGCGCTGGAACGACGAGCTTATACGAATGCACGACTCGATACGACCTTCTCGGTCGCGTATCGTAGGACGTTTACTCCATCGTAGTCTCCTTTCGCCTCGATACACTCCTCTGCCTTGGCTGCCTGTTTATATGCTCGATCCGAATCAATAGCGAGCCGCTTCGAAATCGTACGCACACGCGATCGAGCCGACGCGATGCACAACGCGATGCTCGCGACGAATTTAGTTAGCCTCAAGCGTGATTTACGTTCAGGCCGAAAGGGCAGCGGCGAGAAGCAAACGAAGCACGAGGTGTTACGTTCTTGGGCCCAGCGTCCGTTCCGCGCGGCTTCGAGGTTAGGCATGCACTGACATGGCGGCACCTGCAAGGCCTACCCTTCCCCTGACTTGCTGGACTCGGCTGACTCGATCAGGGGGACCCGGCTGGGCCCGAACGGCGGCCATCTTGGAGAGGGGAGAGGTAGTACGGCCGGCTCCGATATACCGGGGCCTCAGCATTCAGCTCGCTTCGCGGCACCGAGCAGCTAGACTATACCAAACTCTGCTTGCTTGCTTGCTTGCTTGCCTGCCTGTTTGCTAGCATGCTTGCCTGCCTGCTTACTTTCCTGCTTACTTGCAAGCATACTTGCCAGCTTACTTGGAAGCTTACTTGGCAGCTTATTTTGCTGCTTACTTGCCCGCTTATCTACTTGCTCGCTCTCTGCCTGCCTGCCTGCCTGCTTGCGTTTGCTCTCCTGCCTGTTCACTCGCATGCCCGCTTGGTTGCGCCTCTTTCTGTCTGTCTTTCTCTTTTCCCCTCCAGTTTCTCCCTCTTTCTCTCCTGCTCTTTCTACATCACGGTCCTGCTCCTTTCTCTCGGTATTTCCTCCTCTTTCTCTCACCTCGCAGACTTCTCATCTCTCTGCTCGTTTAGCTCGTTCACCACCATCCAACCTACCTGAGCGCCCGGTATGCGAAGAACCGACTTACCATCGGCGCTCATTCCGCGCTCACCCCTACGAGCCTCTTCTACGCCTGTGCCAAAGGTCCTGGAATTTCGTGACGTGACGAGAAAGATTCCGGATAGTTTGCATGCTGAGTACGGACTTTCGTTTTTTGTACTGAAAACGTTGAAATGCGACGGACGAGCTGACGCTTCGTTCGACAGAACAACGATTTTATTTTGCTAACTATGCCACGCTCTGTCGAGCATAGCGCAAGTTTCTTTTCATTTCTCGATACACGAATTGGTACGCGCGGCACAGATATCATCATGTTCTTCGATAAATTTGATTAGATCACGCGGAATTGTAGCCCTTATGTTCTTAAGAACATAAAATTTGCATCTTTTGAAACGGCGAAATTTTGACAATCTGTCAACGTGTGAAGGCAAGAGAACGATGTTGCTTTTCGGAGTAGTCGCAATAGATTTTGATTATACACGCTTTGAAATGTTCCACATTGAAATGTTCCATTGGAAGAGTAAATCGGCGGTAGATACGCAAGACGAGTGATAAATTCTCGTGTTAATAATTCCATACATCGCCGATGACATCACTCGTGACGCGGTTGGTGCTGTCAAGAATCCAAAAGCTCGGCCCTTCTTAATAAAAACCGGACAAATTAACAAACTCCTCATATGGGCACGCGTTGGAATTTCATATGCGCCAAGAATTCAGATTAGCGCGCAGCTAACTCGCAGCTCTGATATCTCGTGACGTTCACCGAGCAGGGAACTCTGCTATCTGTTCCACTGTCATCCAGAAGAGAAAGACGATGCGAGAGGTTTTATGAGATCGACGGAAATGTCAACATTCCCGCGCGAAATCAAGCTAAAACGAATGGAAAGATCCATCAGTTCCGTCGGCTCGCGCGACGCGTCTCGAGGGTCGAGGACCCTTGCTTGGCTCCTCTACCTGACTCTACGACGAGTAGGCAGATAAATCCGCCGCCTACTACTACTCGCTACGGACAATGCGCTCGAGATGGTGCATCATCGTCCGTATTGTTTGCATAGCCATCAGCCACACGGCCCGATCTCTCGCAGGTGCTGGATGCAGGATAGAGATCCGACTACAAACGCGTAACGCGCTTAACGCGAACAACGATCATCGTCACAAAAATTTCTCATCACGTCGGAAAATTTCGAAAATGCGATATGCACGAAAAATGCTACCATCTTTTCCAAACTGCATACACATATTTCTTCGCGGTGATTCAAGTTTGTCCGAAACCAAGATATCGACGACATGTTCTTTTGTCATCTCTGTCTTCTCTCTTCCTCTCATCGTTGTCGTCTTCTTCTTACTCTTCTCGGTTTTCTTCTATGGTCAACAGTTTTTTCCGCGTCCTTTTATTTTCGCCGTGATTGTCCTCCTAATTCTCCACGACTCCGCGATTCTTCCCTCCTCCTTCTTCTTCTTCTTCTTCTTCTTCTTCTTCTTCTTCTTCTTCTATCCCTATCCGAGTTGGATCGATACTTCTTCTTCGTTCCGAAGAGTGAGAGAGAAGGAGAAGGAACTGTACAACAGGAGTGCCATTGTCACCGTTCAGACGCCTCCCCATTAAAGAACGTCAGGGATTTCTACGAAATCTTTCCGCTGTACGCCAATTTCGGCGCGGCATGGTGGCACGGTGGCATGGCCGTTAGGGGAAAATTACAGAGTTCGGAAATAAAGGGAGAAAGAAGAAGGAGATAGGGAAGAAGTGGAAAGAACCAAAGTGATCTGCGGATGCGAGAAAAGAGCACGCCACGATAATCCGAGGCCGAAGAGAGGAAAGGACCGACAAAGCTCTCGTCATTAAGCGAAATGATTGCCGGTCGCGAGGGCCACCTACACCCTAACTTGCTTCCAAGGACGAGTCTCTGATGAAAGACCACGAACTTTTCTAAAAGAACTCGATGGGTTTCAATGGGCCGTTAGAGCTTCCGGCATGCTCTATCCTTCCAATACGTTTCCCTTTGTCATTTCGAATGCGCAATCTCTTTCTTCGTGATGATTCGACGAGAAGAAGCATCTCTCTCTCTCTCTCTCTCTTTTCTCTGATCGAAAAAAAATTCGAATTTCACGAAAGAAAAATCGAAACTGTGTGTAAAGAGAAGCGGCAGAGGAGGAAGAAGAAATAGATAAAGGAGAAACAACCAAGTTGCGAGCTGAGGTGGCAACGATGGTCCAACCAGCTTGGACTGAGAGCGCGATCGAGTTACCAGTTTCGAATGTCCGCCAGTAGTCGTGAGTGGCTCTAGAATTTCGCGCTCGGATTTCGTAAAAAACGTAATTTCCAAATAGATAGAGAATAGTAGAGAGAGAGAGAGAGAGAGAGAGAGAGAGAGAGAGAGAGAGAGAGAGAGAGAGGTTGATAGAAGAATTTTGCGTGGCCATCTTCGATCTATGGCCTTCCCTCGCTCGATTTCGTTGCTCTTGGTTTCTTAGTTTTTATGTAAGGCGGTGACCGTTCGTACCGTGAGCTTCTCCATTCCAACTTTCTCATTCCACTTAACTGCAGCGAGCTATACTAATGTAGAATAATAGGGTGGAAAAAAAAGGATGACTGGGAAGACGAAGCAAAAGGGAAGAAACCAAGCTAAGAGATTTCGTCGAGGCGTAGTAGAGGGGCACTGAAAATTGGGAACTGGTGGGGGTGATGGAGACCAGCCACATAATGACAGGGTGCCTCGCGCCAAGGCCCCGCTAACGAACCGGCCCACGAGACCCAAAAGGGTCCAGGCTAGGAGACGACACTGTATTATTTTACCATTTCGGGGGTCGGGGGCATCATCAGAAATCATCGCCGAATCCATATAATCAGTAGACGGTTACGTGCAGCCATGATTTTAAAAGCAGAAGGAAGGGGACCGAGAGGGGTAGAAAGAACGAAGGGAGAGAGGATGAGACCTAATAAGGCAAACGGTGGTAGGTACTTCGGTATCTTCGTCCTCGTCATCGTCCTCGTCCTCGTCTTCACTTTCGTCGTCGTACTCATCCACAACTGCATCTTCGTCATCGTCGTCGCCCGTCCCTCAAACATCTCTTCGACTTCTGAGTCCTTGATACCAACTTATAGTACTCGTTGCGGCCACTAATGACACGGACCCGATAAAAAGTAAACCCCTTCTACCTTTCTTCCTTCCCTTCTCCTCCGCTATCTTGACGCGTTACACGAAAGGCAGGCCTTAAAACGTTCCAATGAGCTCGCAAATGCTCGACAGAACGATTCTGGAGCACGATCAAAGACCAATGTATGAAATTATACCAAAAAACAAGAAAAAAGAGAACAAAAAAAGCATGCGCGCATGCTACGCTATGAACTAGCAAAAGAATGGAAGATTCGAAAAGGATTCGTCGAATACCCTAAGTGTTTATTCCTTTCTTTTTATTCTCTGTAATTCATTTTATTCGAAAGCTACGACAGAAAAGTTGGTCCATTAATAATCCACGTATGGACAGAGAAATATAAAATGTAAAAAGATAAATGTATTAGTATATTGAAATGTCAGTTTTTGCACCTGCGGAAAAGCATCGTGAAGATCGTGAGAAGATCAAGATTAGGATAATAAGAAAGGATATGCGATTACATAGTGAAAGTTAATGGATAACGATCTAAATGAAAGTTATTGGAGGATATGAAACTTGTGCGTATTGTGTGCTTATTCTGCGTAGAAACGACCGGTCTGGAACAAATTAAAGAAAAAACACATCGATCAAATCTTACTTGAATGTTTAAAAAAAATTAATCGAGTAAAAACTATAAAAGTCGCCTTCCTTGATGTTCCGCTTTGTGTATGGCAAACGGAACAAGGTAGTAAATGGCCCGACATATCTATTGAAAATGCGTTTCAACAAGTTCCAAATATTTCCAATCTTGGAAAGGGTAACAAATCGTTTAAAAAAACCGTGGGATTGCAGAAGAAATAGGAGAACGATACGTAACCTCTATCGACACCGCAACCCGCGTTATCTCAATAATTAGGGACCGAAATATCGATGTTGAAACCTTTCAAACTGGTTCCAGAATTCCACAGACCGTGTCAGCGAATCGACCGTAAGATAACGTATTGACAGACCGACCAAATTCTTTCATTTGTCTTTTTCTAATCTATCTTCGATACACAATCAGGACGACCGTTCTCATCCGTCTGTCCACATCTTACTAAAATAAATTCGCAAAGTGTACAAGAGTCTTATCATGAGGCACAGAATGAATTTTACTAATTTGCACTATAAAAGCAAAATTAGTCTTATAATTGTTCAATCATCGTATTAATTTATGTACACGAAATGTTCTTTTGATTTCTTTCTCGTGTATTTAGAAAGGTTCTTACGTGAACAATATTTCGATATAGACGATATATTTGTCACATATGTATATGTATTGTTTACTTTATTTTCCCAAGCCAAAAGTTGATAGATTTTTACGTTATTATTGCGGTACGATATTACGATGGTTCCTTTTCATATAGTAAATTAAAATTCTAGAGTTATTAATAAAATATTAAAGAACTTATCAGCTTAAATAAATTTTATAATATGTGAAAAATTAAAGAGAGGAAGAATGAACAACCCTTTTATTTACACATTGTAGAAAAAATAATTAATCCTAAACTTTCTAAAATACTTTTGTACGCAAAGTATACAAATTTGTATGAAATATTTTCCATACGCTTACAAATTAGTTATCAAGATATCAAAACTATATATTATTTATTTTTCGTTAATCTTATAGATATGTACAGACAATGGATTTACACAAACACCTAGATCGCAGCCAATCAACTCGTATTACTTCAGACATTAACGTTTATGACGAGCGTTTTGTTTTCATAGAATTTTCTATATTTAGTGTATTTTACGTGCAATCTTCTTTCGTTAATGTCAAAAAGATTTGTGAAATAAATTTTACAAGATATATTTAATTACCATTTATTTCCACAGGACCCAAGCATCATTCCCTCTAAATTCCATAGTCCATGTTATTCCACCTTTCATCCATTGGAAGTTGATAAATCTGTAACAAACTTATTTGTTTGATTATTAGTTTAAAAAACTTAACACAGAAATTCCACACCACTAAATCAGTCCCGACATTTGGAAAAATAAAAGAAAATAAATAGCCAGAAGGGCTAGACTATTGAAAAGGAAACCGCGATACAATAGCCAGAAGGGCTATTAAAAAAGAAGCATGTCTTA
>NW_025110077.1:474167-488792 GCF_011392965.1 Frieseomelitta varia
AAATATTGCTATTTTTTTTAGAAAATGATTATAAACTTGAGTATGCATTAAAGATATTAGTTGGAAATTATAAAATATTTCCCAATATTTGTAGAAATTGTGAATGTCCATTAAAGTGAAATATGTATATTAGTAATATATAACGTCGTTATAAATATTCGAAAATGTTTGCACAAATCAAAATTTCATGGCTAAATATATTTAAAAAATCATACACGTGAAAAATCTTGCTCTGAATTTGCGTATCAGCGTTCGGAAAAAATATATTATAACACAGTACAATATAGTAAAGTACGAAAATTTTGAATACAATAATCTAATACAAGAATATATATCCATTTGGAAGCATATACCATTACGCTATTACAATCTCTATACTCGAAAAATATTAATTGATTTAATTTTTTCCATTTTCATCCTTTTTTCTATTTTATATAATTAAGAAATTACGTATTGTGAATTGTGCTTCAAATATATAGAAATTATATAGCAAATGTTATTTAGAATGAATAAAATTTTACCAACTTTCCATGAAAGTTCATCAGATTGTCCATTAATGATTGTGGCGTCTATGCATTCTATGCTATCTTTGCAACCTGCACAAGAAGAAACAAAAAGTTAGAACAAATATGTCAAATGGAAACAAATATGTAAAAGTGAAACGATAATCAGCTTCAAATTCTATGAAAAAAGCATACGAGACAAAGTATTAGTAACTGCTAGAGTGAAATCGATGGTCGAAGAAAAATCAACAAGGAAGGTTCAAAATCTTACTCGATTTCGTTACCTAAATGTTCAATGAATCATCAAATATACGCGTGTAAATTAAATAATACTATTAATGAGGTATAAATGGAAGAAGGGACGCCATCGAAGAGACGATAGATTAGAAAATGTTACGAACCTAATGCGACGTAATACGTGTTACTGTCTTAAAATTCAATAGTTGAATGACTTGTCTCGACTTGTGTCGACAAAGTGGTAACAAAAAGTCGAAAGGGAGTCACGCGAATAAACAAGTGCAACATTAAGAGCTTTATACAGACATGTAAGCGTTATATTTATTTTGTTTTGAACGCGGATTTCGAGCTTCAAGGCCTTGTACGCCTTGTTTTGTTTGAGAAATGAAAACTTCTATTATATTATGCGGTGAAATTATTATTTTAGCTATTAAATACGTACATTCTTAATAAATTATTGTTAAATTTAATATAAGAAGAATGTTAAGAATTACGCAATATAAAATTAAAGAATCAACAAATAAGTAGAAAATGTTATAATAAATAATGTTATAATAAAATAATATATATATATACATGTATTTTATTATATGCCTTTATACACACTTTTATTATAACATTTTCTACTTATTTGTTGATTCTTTAATTTCATATTGCGTAATTCTTAACAATTCTTACATTAAATTCAACAATAATTTATTAAGAATGTATGTTTAATAGTTAAAATAATGGTTTTACTGTATTTAATTTTATACAAAAACTTAATTTCAATTCTAATCAGTACAAACATATACATATACATGTAACAATGAGTTACTCAATTACAAGGTTACAAGGTTTGTACTGGTAGAATTAAAATTAAATTTTGGTACAAAACTATAAATAACTTTTAGCATAATATATTCTATTTAAACGTTTCTATGCTACTATTTCATTAATTGTTGAAAATTATATGTAATAATTATTTAGTTAAATCATACCTTGAATTCGAGCCAAAAATGCACCTTTTATTTTAGAAATACAAAACACAAACATAAATCTAACAACTATTGATAAATTTTTACCTGAGAACTTCTGGTAAATACTTCTTTCTGAATGAGTTTNTATTATTTAGTAAAATTAATATTATTATTTATATAGAATTGAAATAAAATTTTGGTACAAAACTATAAATAACTTTTAGCATAATATATTCTATTTAAACGTTTCTATGCTATTATTTCGTTAATTGTTGAAAATTATATGTAATAATTATTTGGTTAAATCATATCTTGAGTCAAAAATGCACCTTTTATTTTAAAAATACAAACTTTATTTTAAAAACACAAACATAAATCTAACAACTATTGATAAATTTTTACCTGAGAACTTCTGGTAAATACTTCTTTCTGAATGAGTTTTCTGAATAACACTTTCTTCTTTACAGACGAGGAATGCTTTCTTCCGCCATGATTCCCGTTTAAAACTCGATCATGAGAAATATCGATTATTTCGAGAATCATAGGAAGTACGTTACATATTTCGCCGTTGGGGCGCTGTAATCGCTCCTTTCGCACGTAATGACGACTTGGAATAAAAAATAAAAAGAGCTCTGGTCTAAATCAAATACACAAAATTGATGAGACATTTTTAAAAAAGAACGAAAATATTCCTGATGAAAAATTGTCAATACTTTAAATTGCGACATAAGAAATTTTATTATACTACACAATAAAATAATTATTTTAACTATTAAATACATACATTCTTAATAAATTATTGTAGAATTTAATATAAGAGTTGTTAAGAATAAAGTATGAAGTTGAAGAATCGACAAATAAATAATTATTTTACTTTAGAGGACTACAAATTATACACTGTTTTTGGTAATCTGACAAATTTCGATGAGATAAAGCCAAAAAAGTTTTATCTTACAAATTTACAACACAAATGCAAATTTATTGATTTAAATTTTTACCTGAGAACTTCTGAATGATATTCCCTTCTTTCTGGATGATTTTTCTGGACAATTCTTTCTTCTTCACAGATGAGGTGTGCTCCTCTCCGCCATTTTTAACCGCCACTTTCTGATTTAAAATCGATCATTGAAAAATATCGATTATGGTCGAGAATTGTAGGAAATATATTACGTATTTCGCCGTTGGCGCTGTAATCATTAACTTAATACGCGCGCATTTTGAAATGTTAACTTGAAATAAAAAATAAAAAAAACTCTAGTCTGAATTCATGAGAAATTATCAAGAAAAAACAAAAATATTCATACACTAGATAAAAAATTGTCGATACTTTAAACTATTATAATTTCGTGAAAAAAATTATAGAACAATTGACTTGATTTAACTTTAAAATTTAAAGAATCTCCACTTTAACAATCTTGAACTTGTTTCGTTCAAAGATATTTATTTTTACATCATGCAGCAAGTGTAAAAGTAAAAATACTTTTCGAAAATTGTAAAAATTCAAACGTCTCGCCGATGAGAAGTTTTTCTATCACTGAATAATTT
This sequence comes from Frieseomelitta varia, assembly GCF_011392965.1. Taxonomy (NCBI): domain Eukaryota; kingdom Metazoa; phylum Arthropoda; class Insecta; order Hymenoptera; family Apidae; genus Frieseomelitta; species Frieseomelitta varia. The sequence goes on from NW_025110077.1 coordinate 477,412, forward strand.
TTCTTCATGATCAGATCAATCATGATCTTGAAAATTGAAATCTTCCCTTCAGTGAGCTCTTAAAACAAACTGTATAATTTGTTTTCGTCTTTACTGAACTTTAACAATAATTGATTAATTTTTAACGAGTTATAACAACGTATGCAAGTCATTGAATTCATCTTAATAAATGACTTTGAAATTTAGAAAACGGACGATCTGCAATTTACACCACACAATATAACTTTACATCAAACAATATTTATAGAAACATTTCTTTGATATTTCCAAGCTTTTATAAAATCGAGTTTGCAGATTTCATTCAGACTTTGAAGTTACACACTAAAATAAGTAAAAAACATCATATCTAATTCATCTAATTCATATCTAATTATGTTATTAAAAAGTATATTTCAATCAATTTTTTCTAATACCTTTAAATAGATGTAAATAATCAAATATATAATAAATTTTCCATTCCAATTTCCATCAATCGTCGTTTTAAATTGTTGTATTCTTTCATGGATGAAAGAATCACCATGTTCAATGAAAATTCAATTTAAGTAACTCTTGAAGTATATGTGACAATACTCTCCATATATTTTTATTTTAATTCTTATCACTAGCATTGACTGGAGATAGGATAGACTGAACATTAAATTAGGCTTCGTCTCTTAGGACACAAACGAGATATATGAAGAAATACCTCGTCTGTGATCTCGTTTGTGGGTTTAGCCAGAAAGGAATACATAGCGCTATCCCTCATCAGTGTGATATATAAGAGAAAACATATCCTTGGATAACTAGCACATTAAAAAATATGAAAAAACATTATCATGAAAAATTATCATTATATTTAATTCTTTACATAATATATATTTAAATGTACGTGATCTTTATGTCTATGGTTTTAAAGGAATGATTGGCCAATATTGAGGCTTTGCTTTATCTTTGTGTCTATCAACTGTAGCTTGAAGAGCAGTTTCCATTGCTAATATCGTAGAGCTAGCTTCGCCATATAATAATTTTGCATTACTATTTCTTGCTTGCATCCATGCAGCTCCACCTTGGATACTTATATTTTCTTCTTCCTCTTCTCTTTTCTTAGTAAGTGTTTCTGATTCTCTTAATTTTCTCAATTCAAATTTATGTCTCATACTTTGTTCTAGAAAACTCATCATTTCTTCATCTACATGAAATTCTAAATTTTCTGCTTCTTCGTTAGATCTAGTATCTTCACATTCTTCTATTACATCCTGATGTTTATATCCACTCCTTTTTCTTTTATGCGAGTCATGCTGCTGATCATTTTGATTACAAATTCTTGGTATCAAAGATTTCAATTTATCTCTTAATATTTGATTTTCATATTCCAAAGCAATACATCGAGTCCTCCACCAAGTTATGCTATGTCTAAAATTAACATTATTTATTAAGATATTTTCTCATTCGCACTTTTGAACATATTCCTTAACACGGGATTACCCACCTGGGGGTGCAGGTATATCCTGGCACTAGACCCCCACGTGGGTAATCAGAGGTTAAAAATTTAGCAATTTTTGCCATTACGTATAATTAATAAATAATTAATAAACAACCAACCTTTTTTGCCATTCTTGAGCAGCTGTATAATTTTCCCAAAAAGAATTAGCTTGCATCGTATTGACAATTAACTTTTCTCTAGCAACAAAACTATTATTACTTTCTGAAATAAATCCTCGACGTTTAGCAAACTTAACCTCAAATTTTATTTGTTCACGACGTTGCTTTTTCAAATTTTTCCTCTTCCTCCGATTTTTTCCGCGCTTTAGACAAACAAATTCCATATCTTACACTGTTTGTTAAATGAAAAAAGAAATTATGATACTAAAAATATCATTGTTAACAAATTTATACAAAACCACGGAAATTATGATCGACGAGACATCCAAATACAACCTCTTACAAACATGAACACAAATTAGATCTTCCATTTATGTTGTAATACAAGCATTATATATATAATTGACAAGTGATATCAAAAACCTAATGTTTGATATGAATTATTACATAAAATATATGAAAATAATCAATGACAAATAGATATTATACAATTTTATATATTGTATTTTATATATTAATATAAATATATTAATATTTATATTAATACTATATATTTACTTATTAATCACAATTGATCGTGACATTTTCAACTTTTTCAGGTACATATCATATGATAATCTGTATAAAAATATTATAAACTAGATTTATATCTGTATTACTAGTATCTGTATTATAAACTAGATAGACTTTATATTTGTAATCCATTCTAGATTTTTTATTTGGCAATTTTCTTTTCAAATTTTGGCAATTGTAAGAAAATTATGAAATCAAAGATTAAACAGGCGTTTTTTATTAGAAATATACAGGATAGTTGCAAGATTTTATACAGATTTGAGAAAGACATATTCAGAACTTAAATGAAGATGACACAAGCATTAACATCAGTAAAAGTCAAAATACACTGTAAATCATTTCTGTTCACGGACTTATAGATTTATGTGCATCAAAAGTAACATTTAGATACAAAATATGTACTTGTATGAAACTATCTCTTATTTATTAAATAATCTCTTCGTACTTACAGTGAATTTTATAAATATCTCAAAATTCAACGCTACTAACAATTATTTTCACTATAACTTTGTAAATTCACAGCAGAATTTCAACTTTGATAATTAAAATATGGATCATAATATCACATTTCGATCGAAATGATTCGTTTGATAAAGAAAATACGAAATCATTTGCGCAAGATAAAGTTCGTTGACTGCCCACAGGGCATCGCAGCATTGGTTGTAACAAACAATGCATATATGTTCATTTCGAAGAGTGTGACTACAAATATTATTTTTTAAAAGTAATAAATATTAAAAAATTGACTGTGTGATGAACAACGTTCATATTGATGCACAACGTTCTTCAAATTATTATCAACGGTCCTGTTCTCACAAGTACGATGAATTCATTTATATCGCTTTACGTCAAATGTAACTGTGTCAAATCCTAGAATGCTTTCTGTACTACTATTTTTTTCTGTATTTATATCATTTTCATCAGCTTCGGCATTATGATCAGAAGCTTCTATATCGTTTTCTATATCAATAACTGGTAACACATTATTTTGGACCTCAAGCCCAATTATTACTCGAATATTATCAGGCAATTGGTCCTCAGCCGAAATTAGTTGACAATAAATACCCTCTGCTTTAGACAATGTCGAAGACAAATCAATATGATTTGAAAGGTCATTTATGTGCTGCAAACCACATTATATATTAATTAAGGAGTAAATAAAGAATAAATTTCTTAACTATACATACAGTTTTAGCTTTACCTTCAATATTTCTGTAAGTCCATAATGATTTTCCATAAGAACATTTCTTTCTGTATTCAAAATAGCTGCACATATGAGAAGATGAAAATTTTTACATGGTAGATCAGTCCACAACACTTCCCATAATTTCATTATATCAACTGCACTAAATTCTCTTTTAAACAGTACCAAAAGCCAACGGAAGCAGAAAAACATATTTCCTGAATCATGGTTGTTCAAGTAATATGCTAATTGTGGATCTGTAGTACTCAAAAGAGTATATAATTGGCACAATTGAGTTTTCATCCCAGCTTGGTCAACTTCAAAATTGGGACTCTATTTTGTATATGATAAAATATGTTTGATTAAAATTTTATATATTGTTGTAATTCAAGATTTATTATATAAACATACCACTTTCTCCATAAAACCAACAAAACACCAAAACGCATCAACCTCACTTTCCATTAAACATAAAATGGGACTTAAAAGATCACTCATACCTTGCACATATCCCAAATCAAAATTATACATTACATAGGTCATTAAAATATCAGATAATTGTGCTAAATGAGGATTGTTATCACCCGAGTAATACGGATGTGTTCTATCTGTTCTATTCACATCCTTTTCTAAAATTTATATATTTTCACATATTATAATTTATATATTTTCATATTTAAATATTTTAATATTACCTATCAAATTCTTTCGATCTCGGTAATCAGAGAAATTATTCTCTTGTACAAGTGTCATAGATCTCCATTGTAATTTCATCGCAAAATATTCATCAGTCTTTCTTTTTTTAAGTTCTAATCTTTCAATATGCGTAGAATTCCACGGATAATAATTTAATAAAAATTTCCACACTTCAAAACGTAATGATGGTGTAATACCCTATAAAATTTCATAATCTCTTTAATTTGTCTTATTTATATATGTATATATGTGTGTTATTAATCAGTAATGCTTCAAATAAAATTCTACATTTTGTTTCCTACTTTCTTGATCTTTTTCTTTTTTTTTTAATAAAACAATCATTTTTCAAGAAACAAATATATATATTTAAACTCTATGTGCATACCCCATGAAAAATGATATCTTTTACTTCTTGAGGATTTAAAATTCTTCCTTCTGAGTCCTTAAATTTGTTCCACTGTTCTTGTGACAATGGCATACCTAATGTAATTATATTTATTTATATATTGTTGATAATATAATTTGATACAAGATTATTTCTACCATACCTCTTGGACAATGTGGTCTTGGGGGTAATACATCAAATTCATGATCCCCAATTACTTCATATTCGTCTCCAGAACTTACAGATGCTGGTAGAGCAGGAACATCATGTGTTAAAAATTCTGAAGCTTCTTCTGACGATTTAACTGGATCTTTGTATACTATAATTTAAAATTTACACAAAATCTGTTAAACCAGTAGAAATTACACAAGTAACATTTCTTTTATAACACAAGACATTTGTGACTTACAACAAATATCTGCCAGTTTACTAAATGCTTCCAACGTTGTTTCATATGGACGGTTATGTAAATTTCTTACAAATTTCCAAACATAATCTGAAGTATTTTCTTGGAATATATCCAATTCAGCAAATGATTTACTTAGTACTGATTGAACTTCATCTACTACAATGAATGTATTTCTATTTGTACGGGACTTTACAAAGTTAATAAATCCTTTTAAGGAGTTTAGAAAACTTTCAGCATTAGATAGCTGAAAAAAGGCAACATAGGTGGTACCATCCTTTTGCATAAATATAAGCTGTTGTCCTCCATGATTTATACGTAAGGAGTTTAAATCTGAAAATGAAATTCTAACAGTCCTTGTACGTCCCAGAGAATCTGGTCCTTCTGATGAAGTACGAGCACGTCTGACATGAGTATCTACCAAGGACCATTCTGAATCTTGATCTGGATTCTCTGATACTACAGAATCTTCTATAGGCTTCCATTCTATACATTTTCCAAAACTCTGTAATTTTAAAGAAAAGTATTTTATATTGTTTAAAATAATAAGTCGTATTCTAAACTGAATACAATTACTTACATATTCAACAATATTTAATGTGCCTAAGCTTTGAACTTCCTCTTCCTTTGTATTTGCATTTCGTAATACAACTCCCGTATGAATGCATAGGTCCTAATTATAAATTTAATTATTTAATACACATTATAAAATACATTATATTATTTAATACACATTGTATCAATAAATGGAAATAATTTTGTAAAAACATGTACCGAGGTTAAATGATATGATCAGATATGATGGCGTGGACATAACCTCACTCACAGGTTATTGTTACACGAAGCGTATGAATTTTATGCAAAATATATGATGACAACAATCTATAATTAATCTAGATACGAAAACGAATGATATTTAGCAAATTATATTTCTGCATAAGATTTTATTCACTCTTGTTGATGTATCGTAACTATCGCATGTGACTTGAATGTTTACGTTAGTTATGAAAGTGACAGGAAGTTTGACAGAAAGTGACGATTAAAATGTGAATATAGATAACAAGACTCACAAATGATTCTTACCTTTCCTTGTTCTGTAGCCTCGGACATCCTAAATGTATTTTTGTGTAAATCAGCACCCTGAACGAATAATGGCTGATTTCGTCGCATGCCTTTTATTGTCCAAATTCACTTTCTTTCTTCTCTTATTTATCTTTGTTCACTCGTATAATCATGTAAGCTATTTTTTACAAGAATAATCCTCTTTCTCTAGTCTTATTTTGATCGCAATTAACAAAAGAAGTATTTCGTCGTTGGCTCAAATGTATCTTCGGTAGCCAGAAGTCGCAAAACATTTCGTAATAGTTCAAATAACTCGTTGTAAACTATTTTCGATCGATACGAACCTTACATGAGAAATACTAAAAGATCGTAACATTCTACTTAACGTATGAATAAGCGTTCATTCGCGACCTCTACCATAAGAGTTCTTTACCACTGTTGCAATTTGCAACTGTTCATTCACTTCAGTGCTGTACCTTGTACAACCAAAGTTCGCGGCAAATTAATATTAATAAATTGAATGTTAAACGTAATGTATAAATATAATATCTATAATCGATTCTTTCTATAAATCAGTTTTATTTTGCGATTATAAGCCAGGAACATTTATTGGTTTCATAAAAAAATTTTATGCTTGATAATAATTTCAGATTGCCTTGGAAACACCTGTAAAAACTGCTATCTTTCATGCATCCTTGTGCAGTTTATTTGTATCATATGTATCATTTCATATGACAAAAATATCACTGAAAGAATGACTACCAATTCAACATTTTCATCAATTAAGGCGATTATTATCTTTGTCTTATTATCATTGACTCGAGCTAAGCAGTTAATCAAAGTAACAATACGTGATATTAGAAGATAAAAAGAAACCAATTATCTATTGACAAAAATAAATTACTTTTAACGATTTTGAAACGATTAATGTGAATTCCAAAGTTTTACACTTATTTGTTACATATATATTATTATAATTATAATATTACCTTTATGTAGAATATATAATTACATATATGTGTCACTTGTATAAAATATATTTTTTCCTTAAAAAAAAAAAAGAAAAAAAAACAGAAATACGTAAATATTATCTTCTGTATATTTTATATAAAAGGAAATTAATCGCTACGCTCATCTTGTTTGTACTATGGGCTTTATAACGTGTAACATTATTCTAACTTTATATAAATTGATGAAATGTAATTGATCATTAATCATTCATAATTGATGCTAATAAATATGTATATTATAATCATACATATTTTATTATGTTTTTTTTATAAAGTGATACTCTAATAAATCAGAAAGAAAATATGTAGACTCAATTTCAATGTGATATTAAGAAATCTTGAAATCAAAATACTTCGAGATAAACGTTAGTTATCTATATACGAATCTAAACGAAATCACTTCAAAGGCAAAATCGATGCTCAACTTCTTTGTTCTAATATATCTAGTTGAGAAGGATATGATATATTTGCCTTTCGCGATACAGTCATTAAATCAAGTACAGTTGCACCGAAGATCATAGTCTGAACAACTACGTACCATGCATATAATCAGAACGACACAGTAGCTAGATACTGATACATGTTTCGAATTAATTATGAAAATATATACATATAAAATATGGTTGTCTAATAACAAAGGTACGTAATAAAATATAAAATATACATATGTAAGTAGATTATCGTTTGTAATTGCCGATACGAAATTAAGGATCAATCATAATCGAAATGTATGTAATTTGAAATTCTACTTTGAGATTCATAAATTTCGCAATTTGAAACATTTTATTAACTCACAGCTACAACAAAATCGCACTTTTAAATACGCAATTGTACGATCGTAATTGAGGATATGGAATGCGAAAAGCCGAGACTTTCTTCTTTAGGACTTTATCTAAACTTCTTAGAATTTGAAGTGGACGTACCGAAAGTACTAATGCACTATAAATCGCATACTCGTACATATTAAAAAAAGATACTATATTGTTCTACATTGTACTTACGCGTATCCAGTTAGATACGAAACACGTGTGAGTGATTCATAATATAATAAAACAAATTCTTTGAAAATCACAAAGAACATTACAGTATATGGTTGATTTATTGATGACTAATTTGTAAAAGCAATGGTTAAAGATTCTGAGTGAATTGAAGTGAATTGAAATTGCTATTATTTCTATTTGACTTATAAAATACGAAATCTTTTTAAAATCTATGTAAAGTTATTATTTTATATTTATCTTGTGCAATCTGTTACATGCACGTTTGGTATTTTAGCAACAATTTTGAGCAGTATTTTCTCTCAAAATAGAATACCAAAACAGACAAATCGATTACGCAAAAATTGGCTCGTAAGAATACTCCCAATTGCACCGAATCGTTTCCGTATACAAACGGAATCAATGAAAAATAGGTCGACACAGTTAGTCACGTGTTCGTTGTACGCATGAGACAGAATATTTAGTAATTTAATTTATAGTACACTTATCGGATCAGTATAAATATGCTGTTTGATTTAGTACACATGTACCGTACCCGACATATGCAGAATTTCCGCTTTAGTAAGACGGAAACGTGATCAAATGACGTAAGGATGCTCTTGATGCGAACTTTGACCGTAATTATTCAAAACGATAAGAATATAAAATGATAGGACAAGAAAATAATTTCTTTTTTGAAATCTGTTGTTTTATAAATAATTCTATTTGATTTACGTGTATACGATATATATATATATATATGTTATTGATGCATTTACGAATAGATATAACTTATTATTAGAGTTAGCAGTTTATCGTATATATATTTATATATTCTTTCCAAGGAAAAAGTACTAGCTATTTCAAATGCACATTACTCGCATGATTTGTTAAAAAAAAAAGAAGTACACGTGTATTTATGTAATTTCTTTATTAAGGAACCAAAATGTACCATTTTATTTTATACATTCGTATTGTCATTCACATATTCCTGATATGGAAGCTAGATTCTTTAAACGGAACAGAATCTATCGTCGGAATCCCATCAATACATAATGTAGAAAACTCCACGATTTGTCGAGTAGGTGCTTTGTAAATATTTTGCCGTTGCCAAAACTCACGTAACGCGGGACTTTCAGTTTTTCAGATTGAACTTCCACATTTAGAAAATGGAATTGTAATTATAGAAAGACGATGTGTAAAACTTTGGTAAATTTGATAAAAAATCATTTTACTCGTGATTACACAGATGCATTAAAATAGAAAGTAAAATGGAAAACTCGACGCGTTCTCCAGTAGCACAAGAAAATAAAAGAGAAAGGAAGAGAGAATCGTAGCAACAAAACTACGTCTTTGACTTGTGAGAAAAAAGAGAACCGAAAATATAATACGTATTTTCCAGATGTAAAAAAAAGATTAATATGTTTCACGTTACATGCTTGTAAGAAATGTTGTTTGTCTCGTAGAAAAATTCACTAGAGGCAAAAAAAACATCACACGTGTGAATTTCTGTATTCGGAATTAGTATCAGTAAACGATCGAAGTGTAAAAGTGCAAAGAGATAGTAAATAAGTACTTGCGTCAAAATCGAAGCTAAACTTCGATCTTTATTCAGTGCAGTAGCCCTTGTCTGCGATCATCTGAGTACACCAGTCGCTCTCTCTCTCTCTCTCTCTTTACACTGACGGTGAGAGAAACGCATTTCTTTGGTGCAGTTGTACCGAGTTACGAGTACATTAGCACCGAGTGTGAAGCTAGTGCTAGAGTATCGACCCACAGCATGTGGTAACTCATTCTCCTTTCTCCGTCGCTCGTTTCTTTCTTGCTTCCTCTTGAAATGTCGGGCCTCGTTCACCTATTCTCTATCTCAATTCTTCTAATATAATTTGCTCCTTTCTCTTTCTCTACCAAGCCCCTTCTCTTTTCCACGCTACGAAATATAGATTTCGGCAAGGTCGAAATTTACAGAATCGTTCACGGGAATTTCAACCCTACGACGACGTGGTACATTGTTGTGCATGCGCGAGGAAATGCAGGAACGTGCTATCACATTGTCACGCCCTATCTCTGCAGCCAACATTTGAATCTGTCACAGATCTCTCGGACGCGCGCACCGGGACACTACCATTCTTTGAGTAATTCATAAACATGACTCTTCGATGAAAAAAAGATAATACTTGGCCTTCGAACTGTGTTGCGTGTCATGCGCGCAAATTGCAAACAGATACTCTGTCTTCTTCATTTATTCCTATCATCAGACTCTTTCCGGCCTCCGAAAAACAGTATTCAAAAAATCCCATAGTCATCAGTTTTTCCTACTCCGAGAAATTGATGCACTCTTATATAAGTCCTCATAATCTCAAGAGACTGAAATGTAATTTTTCAGCTCGGTAATCAACGGATCGACGCGATTAGTTAAGAAATAACTAAACTGTCATTGGTATGCATATTTGCAATATTTCCACTTTCCGTTTTCGCGATAAATTTTGAAAAATCGTAGATATTGGAGAAAAGAGTGGAAATAACTTCCATCTGGTTAGAGATAATTACGAATGAAAGAAAATATCCTGAGTCATCAGTAATGAAGGGGTAACGCAAAGCGCAGAACGCTTACGAGTCTGATCGCGTGGCTAGAATCTCGCGAGACTTCAACGTTCAAGACCAAGAGATGGAGGAAACGTGCAAGTGGAGAGGGCTCCGACGATTATAGTCGTCCCTGGTTTCGAGCCGGACAGCTCAGTTCATTCGGTTGGTAGAGGCGAACGGTAGTGCATAGCACGACAGCTGATTCTAGGGACAGTGTTGCGTTCTTTCTCTCCGCTGTCAGTCGCAGTTGACACCGTGGATCGGTTAGCTGCCTAACGATTTGATTCCCGCTTATGTGTCATGTTGTAACGGAGACAATCGCGATCCTACCAAGTACCAATTTCTTCGAAAACGAATGCAGCTTCGCGATCCGAGAACTTTCTCATCGATTATTAGAAAAGCTAAGACAAGGATTAAAGGCGCATCGTAACGATTCACTACGGCCTACCTACTTAGCTGCTTCTTCTTCTATCGTGATTACCGTACAATCACTATTTTCTTGTAAAACGCGACTGTTGTGCATGGTGGAGCGACCGAGGAAAGGGCGGAGAAGCAAAGGATGCACAGCGTCATCATCAGGGTATGATTTCGAACGCTGTTAGGATACCTAAATTTACCTTCGACCGATGGTGAGTTCAATCTATTTATAACTATCATAACGCTTGTTTAAACGATCTCGTTTAAAATTTTTAACACGAATACTCCGCGCACCCCTTCTACTTGGTGGCTTAACCACCCTCCTTTGTCTACTTCTCTTACAACTCGTAAATCCTCCTTTCTTTCTTTCTTTGTTTTCTCATTGTTTATTCGACGTTTTATCTTTTAAATTTATTTATCGAGATAAAATGAAATCAAGGTGTCGCCAACACCTGTATCCAAAAATTCATAACTTTTATATACATATATATATATATATATATAT
>NW_025110077.1:489016-537723 GCF_011392965.1 Frieseomelitta varia
TTTTTTTTTTTTTTTTTTTTTTTTTTTTTTTTTTTTTTTTTTTTTTTTTTTACATATTACACTCGTTTGTTTTCATAGTCTCTTTTAATGTTTCTTCTACAATTGTCACCAAAACGCGAATTTAATATATTAAAAGCAGCACTTGCAATGTTTATAATCATATATATATAGTTAATACACCTATGACAGGCGTATGATGGTACATATTGTTAAATGAACTTCAATTTTGAACGTACACTCGTATGTAAATTATTATCGTCGTATCATAAAATATAGATAGTCTGCCACTGTAAGTAAGCGAGTTAACAAAGAAAAATAATGACATTCGTTCCAATCTTGGCAGTCTATGGCAGACTATACTTTCAATGCAGAAGGTTGAATTCTTGATGTTGTTCGTTTCAACTTTACTCGTTCTAAAAGCAGCTATATATCTATAGATTTGCTGGAGCACGTGGAGGTGAAATTGTTCGCGAAAGTTTCAGCAGAATGAAAATTTGATTGGATAATACGCGCTGAATCAATGTTACAGCAAGAACACTCGATCGTAATGATTCCATACATTCGTATGTATCCATCAAGACATTTATTTGAATTGCTACATGCTCGCTATTCTGCTAAGTTCGCTTAAAATCCCGTCGAGAGTAACGCAATGGTCGAAAGATGTAATGGGCATTGACCCTGCACGATCGCGACTGATTCGTAAGGATTTAATCGTAGTGCGTCTGCGAGTTTGTTGGCCGAATGACAAAAACAACGTATGATCCTTGACCATCTAAACAAGTATTTGTAACGATTGTGACACGATCGATCGTTACCAGTGATAGTGTCTTCTTCTACATGTATTGATACAGGTTGTTCATTTGTTTCAAAAGAATCGAAATCGACGTTGACGAATTAAAAATTTATCGACTGGTGTCTTATCGATTGATTGATCAGCGATTAAAATTTAACCACCTGTAGCACTCATATTTTTCACGTTTCACGAATCTGAGCATTCATATTTTTCGTGATACACGTATATTCTAAACTAGTATTCTCAAGTATTTTCGAATTTCTTGGAATTTTTAGCACGTGGTTACATTAAAAAAAAAAAAAACGCGGTCATTGAACGTGTCTAATACATATCTAATTATCAGCACTTTTTATCAATCTAAACAACAAGAGGGGATTTGATAATTTGATTATCACTAATCAATAAAATGTTGTGCTATAATATTGTCCGATAATTAGAAGTGTTTTGTCATATCTCTCAAAAGTAACACGTGTGTTACAAAAGTAGCAATGTATAACACATTCTTTCTATCATTATCGAGTGTAGAAGAAAAGTGAATGTTTCCTCCGGTGAAAAGCAAGAAATTCCAATTAAACGAACTTGAAAAGAGACAGCTGCCTGAATTGGATGCTTCTTCCTTTGTCTATCGATTAGAGCAAGATTTACTCATCTCTCAATAACGTGACAAATAAAGCTAGAACTTATCGTTTGGTTGGCGATGGTGAGATCTAAAAAGAAAGGAAACGCTGCTCCACAATCGAAAAGGAAAGAGCTCTCTGCATTCAAACTCGTTTCAACGGTTCCAAAGTCCTTGCTTCAGATGCGTGTGATTCATAGATATTATCCCGAGAAAAAAGCGTCGCATATTCTAAAATTTTTATCCTTTTTACGTTCGTTTGGCAATAAGAATCATTTATTTATAATTTATACAGGTTACAAATATACACGATGTTAAACAATTTAAGATATAAATATTAATATAAAGAAATGATCTGATCTTTAAGAAAGAAATCATACGATTATCTGTTTATTTACATTGCAATTGCTTACCGGATATTGATACCAAAAACAATTTTCTTTCAATGATATCGAGAAGATAAATTTTAATCGACAAGACTCTTACAAAGAGGAGAAATTTCATTGGTTACTGTATTTTATTGTTTGTAGCATCAGCAGATGATGGCAGATTTAAAGAATCTCGCTTTGGCCGGTGGAGGAGGATCTAGATACAGTGGGGATGAACAAGTACAGTTCATTCCAGGTGGAAGTCATCAGGTGACCATTAAATCTCCTCCACCTTCGTTGCATTTAGAAAATCTCAACAATGCTGTTCTCAGGTATAATACATAATTGTTAATCAATAATACTCGAAGAAAATTTTTTGAAATGATTTGAATACCGAGCGACTTTGATTTTAATATATGTAACAAGGAGTTCATATGTCGGAAGAGATAAAGCAAGACTCACTTTAAACTCTATCGATTTTTGTAGTTTTGTACAAACTTCTCTTAAAAATAAAAACTGAATGGACTTTAGCGATTGAATTTTTTGTTAACTTTGGGTCGATATTTTCTTCATAATTAAACGTAAATAAGACAAAATAATATATTCGGTGTCTAGTATTTGCATACTAAATTGCATGCAAAGTTTTTTACAAAAAAAGATTGAATAACATAATGATAAAGATAGCTTTTTTCACTGGACAACTTCTTGATATATCACGTTTCAAAAATATCTTTCTAAGCAGTTTATAATACTGATTATCATATTATATTTTCTGCTCACGAATTATCTAAATATCGCATCATTTTACTAGACTTGAGAAGACCAGTCGTCTGCACTTTTATTAAAAATTCAATGATACAAAGCATACTTACGTATAAACATTTATATATACATACATATATCTGATCCCTTTTAGATATTCTTGTATTCTAATTATATGCAATGCTTCTAGTTTTATTTTCGATCAATTATGTACCTGAATAACTATTTTTAAATATCTAAAATACCGAATAATAGGAAAAGAGCAATCGCAAAGTTTAGGAAATTTTTATGTTTCTAGTATCGCGACTCTTATCTCTTACTTTTCCATTCATATACCAAGTATTGTGTTAGATGTATGTATCATACTGACAATGCATAAGAAAAACCGCGGTCATCGAGTGAACATCGAACACGCGAACTAATATATCCCAAATACGACTAAAACGGATCTCAAGGTCTGCCCATTGATCGCGTTAAGACTTTCACAAAGATTCCCTCTATTGAATACAATTTGCCCCTTTCAAAAGTAAAATTGTTCGATGCTTTTAAACTAAGGTTAGATATTTATTGTTAGATCATATAGGAAAAGTATTGGAGCGTTTAATTTTTTCAGGTGGTCCCTTGCAAAAATATACATTACATTCGAATTTAACGATGCAAAGTAAATGTCAGAAAAAAAAAAAAAAAGAAAGAAAAATGAGCAAAATCCGATTCTCGGCAATTATATTTAATATAAATACTATATTCATGATCACGCGAGATCGCTTGTTTGGCAAAATTTAATTGATTATCCCTTCGATAACTGTGCATACGATCGTGATATCGATTGTACCCTATTTTTGCTGAAACCGTAAAAACTACAACTAAGTGACAGATTAAATTACAAACACGAAGAACATTGTATGCTTGGCTCGCATAACTTCTAAAATTCATTTTACACCAATGCAGGCCATGCTCACAGACACAGGATAAAAGACCTACTTATACTTTAACATTATCTAATATTCAAAACGCGAAGAAGAATATAAGAGAAAAGAAAGTACAGATCCAACAATTCTTAAGCCACAACTAGAATTTTGATAGTTTGACTCCGATACTTGCTTTCGTGAGATATTTCAACTGAACAATTACTTGCAGCATTTGAAGTGTTTGGAATATTTGGAATGTTCAAAGTGAAAGTAAAAGCATCCTTTACAAAAACCATAATGTTTTCTTGTTTGTATTCCAGTGGTTCGCAAAACAATCTTCACTGCAATTGCAATGGCAGTACGTCCAATGGTACCGCAGTTGCAATGTGTAGCAGTAGTATGTTCGCGAGGAAGGTACCAAACCATAGTCCAGGACAAGATGGCAAAAGGCCGGCAGTAACATTAACGCATTTACCGAAGAGGCCACCGGTTGACATTGAGTTCAAGAACCTAGCGTACAGCGTGTCCGAAGGCAGGAAGAGAGGTTGGTCTTCGAAAGAACGACACGTTTTGCGAAAACTTAACTAACAAGAACAATATCTATATTTGTACATGAAAACACATTCGGTAGGCATTTTATTCAACAATATGTTCAACAACGACCTAGCTGAAATAATCGATAGAGATGTATAGGTTGTTTCATTTCCTGTTTCGGTCCAGATGCACCACAGAGGTGCAACTGTACTCGCTTATAAAGAGGTCACAGTCAGCGAATCTGGACTCGTAAAATCCGCACTTTAATGAAACTCCTGTACATTAGCTTCTCCAATATTGTGAATTTGGCAAGATCGGACTTCATGCGAAGCATTAAATAAACTGCAAAACAAATGGGGAAAAAATAGGAAAACACGAGAAACTAAAGAAGCGAGGAAAGGAGACAAGTCTTATGATATCTTATGTTTTATATTGCAGGTTACAAAACAATTTTAAAATGCGTAAACGGCAAATTCCGATCAGGAGAATTGACCGCTATCATGGGCCCTTCAGGTGCTGGGAAAAGTACATTGATGAATGTCTTGGCAGGTTACAAGTAAGTTATGTTTTTAAATAAGTTAAATAATAATTGTTTAATTACAATTATAATAATATTAACATTTTAATTATGATAATATTTATAAAATTGTATGTTCATCAATAATTATAAAAATATTATAATTATTGATAAACATACTTATAATTTAATTAATAATTTAAATTTTTAAATAAAAATGAAAATATTACAGTACTTTATACTTTTTAGAACATCTCACCTGAGCGGTTCCGTTTTGATAAACGGGAAGGACAGGAATCTGAGAAGATTTCGAAAGATGTCCTGTTACATAATGCAAGATGATCGTCTTTTACCTCATTTAACAGTCTATGAAGCAATGACAGTTTCGGCCAATTTGAAATTGGGAAAAGACATCAGCACAAGGGAAAAGAGAGAAGTGGTACGTGAAAAAAAAGCAAAACTTTCGAAACAAATGAAACGCAGATGCAGCAGAAGCATTTGAAATAATAATTTGAATAAAATACTTGACGCAGATCGAAGAAATCATCGAAACCCTCGGCCTAAGCGACGCGAGCAATACACAAACTCATTGTCTCAGCGGAGGACAGAGAAAGAGGCTATCGATCGCTTTAGAGCTTGTTAACAATCCTCCGGTGATGTTTTTCGATGAACCAACTTCTGGCTTGGACAGTTCGACTTGTTATCAATGTTTAAGTTTGCTCAAATCATTAAGTAGGGGAGGTAATTGTGACAAATGTCTCCGATAAAATATTTAATAATGCTCAGTATTCGATAAATGTGTCTTATTTCTGCGACGTTTTAGGAAGAACAATTATATGTACGATACATCAACCAAGCGCTCGATTGTTCGAGATGTTCGATAATTTGTACCTTTTGGCCGAGGGCCAATGTATATATCAAGGAAACGTTGGAGGTCTGGTGCCCTTTTTATCATCAATGGGCTTGGAATGCCCTAGCTATCATAATCCAGCGGATTACGGTAAGTGTAATTGTTAAATTAAAGTCCTAAATTTCAAATTTCATTGAAAGAGAAAGAAAAAACAATTTCGTTTAGTTATGGAAGTGGCATGTGGAGAACATGGAGAATGTGTGCATAAATTAGTCATGGCAGTAAATAATGGTAAATGTGCTAATTACCAGCACCATCAAGCTACGATAAATGCAGTGCAAACTGTATCGAATGATATCGCGAAAGAATCGCCTCAACAAGAAACGAAGTCTGAATCTGCTTTAATACCAAACGGTGTGGCAAAACAACCGAATGGTGGGACGGTAATCAACATACCAATTTCTTGTACGACATCTTTATTGGACAGTGCGGAAAGTATAGAACAGAAAGTTGGCTTTCCAACGAATAGTTGTACACAATTTTGGATCCTTCTTAAAAGAATATTCTTGTCGCAAATAAGAGATATGGTTAGTATATTTGAACATAATCTTATTCAATAATAACATTTCATTATATCTATAACATCATATTTTATTATTTTATCATAGACATTAACGAGAGTAAGGCTGATTTCCCATATAATCGTTGGGTTCCTTATCGGTGCAATTTATTACGATATCGGTAATGAAGCCTCGCAAGTAATGAGCAATGCTGGCTGCGTTTTCTTTACGGTGATGTTTCTCATGTTCACCGCTATGATGCCTACGATTCTTACGTGTAAGTGAACCACAATAAATAATTAAAGCTTGCTCTCCTATATGTACTAACAACATTTTGATATAGTTCCGACAGAAATGGCTGTATTCGTGAGAGAACATTTAAATTACTGGTATTCTGTAAAATCTTATTATCTTGCGAGAACTTTAGCCGACGTACCCTTTCAAGTAAGTATAAAGCTTCTAATATAAGCACGTTTCCAATGAATACTTATTTCAATTAACACGTTCGTGTATTTTATTGCAGATAGTATATTCTATAGCATACGTCATTATTGTATATTTCATGACGTCGCAACCATTGGAAACAAATAGATTCATGATGTATTTAACTATATGTATATTAACAGCGCTAGTTTCCCAATCCATCGGTTTAGTAATAGGATCAGCGATGAGTGTGGAGGTACTGTTTCATTTGCATGAAACTTGTTTTACGTTATTTGTTGTCATTTTCCGAGCCTTAATAAAACAGCAAATTTTGTTTTTCTTTCAGAGCGGAGTATTTATTGGCCCTGTAGCGTCAGTGCCAATTGTTCTGTTCTCCGGTTTCTTCGTCAATTTTGATGCCATTCCAAAGTATCTGAAGTTTCTTTCGTACGTGAGTTACGTCAGATACAGTTTCGAAGGCGCCATGATTTCAGTATATGGTTATGATCGTGCTAAGCTCAAGTGTTCCGACGCGTACTGCCACTTCAAGAGCCCGACGAAGTTCCTCGAAGAAATGTCGATGCAAAACGCCGTCTTCTGGTTAGATGCCGTTGCGTTGGCAGGTTTTTTGCTTACCTTGAGGGTGATCGCCTACTTTGTACTGAGACTGAAGTTACGATCTCTTCGTTAAAACACACAGTGGCCGAATATAATCAATAATCGTCTTACGAATATTAGTTTCACCTCAATCTCACTGAAACATTTGATCAACGAGTCTTCTCCAGAAATCCACCATTACGATTCTAAATTTCAATGTTTTTTTCGCTGAAAATTGAAATTCTCAGACATTTCTGCATCAGAATTACAAACCCGCGTGAAAAAGGCGCAATGGAATATTCTCATTTTCCTTTGCCATCAGCTGTTAACACTCTACTTTCCACTTGCCCGAGCTCATCGTCTCATTTATACTCTCGTATTGTGAATAACAAACTCGCCTTTAGAACGCTCTATTGTAGAGAGTGCACAGTGCTTCGTTACTTCGAATTTTTTCAAAAATATCGAGGATTACGAAGGAGCCTGCATTCTCGATAACGCGTTCTCGATATCAATTGCAATTAATGTAATTTCCGCCATGTAAATATAGATTGTAAAAATTGGGGAAAACATTCAACATTTATATTTCACGCAGACACGAAAGATATGTATGTTGAATGTTATTCTGTATGATATCAAACGAGATGACTTTAGTAGATACAAACGAATGATAACACATAGAGGCCGACAGTTTAAGCATTTTTAATAAACTAGTGTGCGCAAGAATTACATTGGAATTGTAAATCATCGATAATAATCCAAAAAGAGAGACCATCGTTGGTACTACGCATTCTCAATCGAAGTGCAAACATTTATAGCCAATTATTACAAACTCGCCAGGAGCCTTAGGCTCATTCAAGACTCATGGTCCCTCCAACAAGCGCCACGTGTGCACTGCGCGACAACATAGACTTTTTTTGATAGATAAGCAATAGAATTTATAAATCACAAAAATTAGGACGAATCCTTTATTGTTCTCATGTTTACATCGATCGCTACATTCACTTACGATTAGTCTATGCGAGAGGTATCTTGAAGATATACTAGCGATCATAAACGATAATTGTTTAACACTATCGGACAAAAAAAAATTTTAGCCGAAAACTCAAGTACCAAAAATTACATATGTATGTCCGATATTTACGTATATCGGTGAGATACTTAAATACATATTTGTACTAAATGATTTCTTACAAGATCGCGAGCAATTCTTAACCATATTGTCATTCCATATATAGATAATTCAATAATTATAACATTTAAGCGATCAAGAAAAATGATGAAACATTATATTGTAAAAAGCTCACACCTGACCAATCACTAGCTGCCTGTGCGTTTGCTTCTAAGTCTGGAGTGCTGAACATTGTTACATTTACTACGTTGTTTAATTAGGAAGGTAAAAAGGGTATATTATTTAAAAAAAAAAAAAAGAAAAAGCGAAAGAAAGAAAAGAAAAAAGTTAGAAAAACGAAGAAAGCAAATTAGGCATGGGAGTGTAACAAATTTAACAAGATTATTCTGGTTTTGGAAACTTTTACAGGAATTTTTTTTACGGCCTATGCATTGTTCTTATCATTAGGTTCGTTTATCCGATAACTGAGAAAATAAAAAACGGAAAGAAAAAAGATTCATAGACTTCTCCTTTGACTCCTTTGACTTGAATTAGATATCATGTAGCGTTTCGTAATATGTAATGATATAATACGTATTCGTAATATGTAAACACACGTTATTTTGAGGACAGAATAATCTTAGTCTTTTATAGTTATTTGATATTGTTACACTTAAGTTTAAGTTTTCCAATTTTGGACAGAAATCATGTAGATTAAAATATTATCATATAAATATTTTTATATTTCAATATCAGATATAAATCTAACTTATTGTTAGTACTTTTCGTTTAAAGAAAATTATTATCTACTTTATCTTGATGGTAGAGGTGAATTATATTCAACTTGTATTCCAATATATATTCAGTATCTTTAATGTAATTGCAACGTAATTTTGACAGTACTTATTACAGGCATTCTAAATGCTTACAGTTTCTCAGAAAATCATACCTTTACTCTTAATCAACTTATTTTAAATATAACAAAATATTAATTTGTTTCTTCTTATTCGAGTTTAAGAATTAGTTCGATCACAAATTGTGTGAAATTGTTATCAAACGATGATGTTATACCAGTAAATAATTTATGCTTTGCATATAACTGATACATCGTATAAAAAAATAATTTATGAATCATGGAATGAGAGTAGAGAAAGCAATAGGCCAAAAATTTCCATATTTTTAGATTCGCTGTCATTTATATTTTTACTTATTATTATATATAAAAAAATTAACCAAATATATGTAATCAAGAAACAACGACGCACTACAGTATACATAACATACGTGCGAATATTTTATCCTTGTTTCATTTTTACCATTGTAAAGTAAACTTTTACCGTAAACAAATGTTTAAAATCGACATTAACATAAATTACTTTTATTTCATTCTGAATGTGTTCTAGTAATGATAACTTGGAATGTCTGTGATTCAGTATCGGCAAATAATTGTTTAACGTTCAAAAATAAAGCTTTATGAAATGTACATATAAAATAGTATAACATAAGGACGTGAGGTAATAGGAAACTGAAATTGAATCGGTACAATCAGAATGTAACAGTTTGTTCCCATTTTGAAAATGAATGAAATATCTGTTTAAATCTTGGTTCGTATCTATAACATAACGAAAGTGAGATGTACAAAATTTGAAATAAAGTAACTGTTCAAGTGCTGTATAGTCAACTCTATATGTATTCTTAATAATTTTGTTTATAAAAATAATACATAGAAATATATTTACTTATATTGAGCCAAGGTTTAAACATATGTAACATTGGTATGGTCAATCGAAACAATAGATTTCACATTCACATACATTGCATTCTTAGTTTATTGTTTTTTTTAATTTCTTACTAATCTTTAATTATTCTTTCTACGCATAATGCTGCATAATTCATAATTAAATGAATTATTAACAAATGAATAATCGGTAAAATGTCAGATTTAATCATACATGAATCCGCGGATATTGTGTTCAAGGCTCGCGAGAACTGAGACTGTAATAACGAACAAGCAAATTTTTAATTGCACGTGACCATCTTGCGAGCAGAATAAATTTGAATAGCATAATATTATGTCTGCATATACATATAGGTACGCGGCATAGAAAAATTCCGATTAAGACGTTATCGCTTTCAGGACACATACTTCACATGTACAATGTACAATGAACGTATATTGTCCGACCATGTATCGCATACAATTCATGACACTTTTTTCAAATATTGTAATTTTATATAACCAAAAAGGTATACGTGTGTAAGGCTGTGCGTTTGTGTGTGTAAACATCGAAAACAAATAAAGATGAGTATGTAAAAAGGAGAAAAAGCTTTAACAAATTATATGTACACGCGGGAAGAAGGATATCAATACAAATCTTTGCGAAACAAAGTTTCCAATCTACTATTCCATGTTCTAAGCAAGGAATGACATGTTTATACTAAAGCACAAATGAATAAAAACATCTGTATGATATGTAAAAACACAACGATGTTGACTTTTATTCGAAATTTGATTGTATTCGACATTGATAACTGATTTAGCTAGCGTGCTTGAAACATAGAATTCGAAATTGTAACTGAAAGATTTCGTCGAAAGCACGTGGTGTATAAGGCGACCAATCTAATGCAAGTTATTTTAAGCTTTTAGCAATGCTGCCAAAGTAAAACCTCTTAAATTTTCCATTTCTTACAATATAAGATTAAAATGTTGTAAAATAAAATTAATTATTTTGATACGGCATGTCAAAATCTATAACATTATCTTTTTTTAAGACTATAAGATTTATTCTATTGTTTCTTTTTTTACTATGCAACAAGCATTTCAAATATTCTTCAACATGTATATTTTTTAATTCTATTTCTAGAAATTGTGTAATTAAGTTGGTAGGACGGTGAGTGTAGTTTATGGAATTCATTGCAAAAGTATCGCAATTGTGCAATAAAGCATTGGAATTTCAAAAAACTTGTCAACTATAAAGCATGGAGAAACCTATAGTTCGTGCAAGGGTAGTAAAGGTCCTCGGTAGAACGGGTTCCCAAGGACAATGTACACAAGTTAAAGTGGAGTTTTTGAACGAACAAAATAGGCAGTTAATCCGAAACGTGAAGGGTCCCGTACGAGAAGGAGACATTCTAACGCTTTTAGAATCTGAAAGAGAAGCTAGACGGCTTCGTTAATGTATTTGACGATTGAAGTTCCTTCTCGAAAATTAAACAAAAGACCTTCAGGTATTCATATACATACTCCCCTCTCCTTAATGTTCTTGATATATTTAACAGGAATCTTAAGCAACGTTTGGAAATTTTATTTAAATTATTAAAGTCATATCGCAAAAAGTAAACTGTAATAAACTAAATATTCATTTTTCAGGTATTCTGAACAGAAGCTTATTGATATATTTGTCATAAAACTGTATCTATAAAACTATATACCATCGAGTATTTTTTTCTATATTTCAACACAAAACTATTCATGCATATTCATGCATTATTCATTCATTTATGAAAACGATATGTAAGTATTATTACTGTATGAGTGTAACCGAAACATTAAAAAAATTAAAAAAATAAGCTGTGTTTATTATTACATTTTACAGTCATTAATATAATTTATATTTTTACCTATAATGTACTGTACTCTTATTTTATCCTGTATAGAAATATATAAAAAAAGAAAACAAATTATATACCAAGAAATATTTCTGAGAACAACAACTTTTTTGTATCTTCTTTTTTTTCTAGTAACGGTAATATTTACTTAAAGTATTTATAGACGTATTTCAACCAATGAAAAGAAGAAATTTTCTCTAAAGGCGGGAAGAATTATTTCGTCAACTTGATATAGATTATAGATGTGATTATGTGACGAATAAAATAAAAATATATTTTAATATTAATTATATTTAATTCTTATTAAAGTTTAATTATATTTAATTCTTATTAAAGTGATTACTCGACGTAAATTGTAATAAACGTAGAAACCTGAACTTCCGGTGGCAGCACTATCAGTGCACGTAGTCAACTGTTTGGATTTGCAATTTCAGTTTAGCTTGAACTGTCGCGGAAGAAGGTTGTTTGGATCTTGTTCAATTTCTTACGTCCCTTCGGGACTGAGTTGATAATTGTATAAATTCGTTATTTCCAAAATTTCTTATTTCTTTTTATTTAATTTTAATTCATAGTGTTATGTTCAAGCTAGGCTCCGTGCAATTGTTCGGTTGAATATGTTAGTATACACCTTAGCTAGCTCGCGTTTTCGCGTTTCCGCGTTGTGCAGTTTGGTTTCATTGTGTCTCTCGGACGATCGTAAGTCCCCTTTGTGTATTTTCCTTCCATCTATCGTACGTCTGTAAGGTGAAAAATTATATACTTCATGAAAGTAATGCGAAACGGAAGTGGCCGCCATTTTCTCTGTTTTTTGACGTAGTCAAATCAGGTCTTTTGCAGTTATTTCTGTAGCATTACAATCACGAATATATAATTTGTGCTGCGTTGGATAATAATCGAATTCTCTGAAATTCGAGGATTACCATAACGTGCACCACTGTTACATGACCCGTTTTACACGGTGATTTGGCAGACGTATCCTGTCGTTCCTCGACAGCCTGCTTTAATACGATTCTTAGGAATCGGGCTCGAGGAGATCACACGTGCAAAATCGGTAATCCATTAGGGATCTTTGCGATTGTAGATGAGTATAAGTAGAGAAACGCAGAATCTTTGCAACGCAAAGAAGCGTAGTTTCTTGGCTGTGTCTCGTCTGCAAAAATCGCGTGTAAATAGGATAACAATGTAATTAATGTTGTTACTCTATTTACAATTGTACCTTATCCCTTGTCCTTGTGACGACGAATTGGACGAGATGGGCAATGTAACCAAATTAGCACTGCTCCTATAATGTGGAGTTTTGATGTAGTTTCGCCTCGTTTACCGTCCACATGGTCTGCTTCTTTCATTAAGAAGTGCGCCATCGAATAACATGTTAATTGTACAATTGCACATGGGGACTAATTTTAGTTTCTTAGCTAGGGAAAGTAGGGATTAGCTCCGACTTTTTAGATTTAGATAGGGTTTAGAATAAGTTAGTTCAAAAAGAGATAGAGGAAGACTAGCGCCTCTAACTCTTTTCCGGGCAGGTCATTTTTTGTGCATCTATTTCAATTGAAGTAGATGATTAATATACTGCGATGATGTCTTCCGCAGTTGTAGAATTTTGCAAAGGAGGGTGGACGGGCCGTTGGGATAGGGCGAGTCACCATTTGCAGCAACCTCCTCGTGGTGTGACTTGGGAAATTTGTGTTACTATGTTGGCGATGCAAATTTGCTAATGGCTGTAATATTTTTTGAATTTTTTGCGATGATGTAAAATAAAATGTTATTAAAAATAATCATTTATGCTGTTTAAGTCTTTTTTCCTTTTAGCCTTGAATTGTTAATTATCTGTTCCAATTTTGTGATATATAAAATATTCATGTAATTGTTGTAATTGGAAGAAATAATTGGAATTTCTGTTGAAATAATAATATTAAATTTTAGTGTCACTGAATGAATTCGCATTTTATATTAAATTGTTGAATTTCTTAAACAAAATGTAATAATTATAGATATTTATAATATACATATATCAAAGAATAAATGTAAAATAAATAAGTGTTTCAGATGTAAAGTATAATCACTTAATGTAACAAGTTCTGGAAAAGAAAAATTTATATATCCTGTCCTTTCTTTGGGTTGATATATAATACAAATTGGATTTTAGAATAGAAATACTGCCTAAATATTTAGATTAGATCATTATTACAATACACAATTAAGACAAACCATTTATCAAATATACATACCAGAATGTAACATACATATTGGTATGTAGTAGGTATATTGGTACATTGAATTTTCCTGTTTTCTATAACTTAACAAATGAAGATATACGTATCTATGTAGGAAAGAAAAAACAAGAAAATACGAAATTTAATATTTTTAGAAAACTAACTTTGTAACATTATATATTGGATTACAAATGCTCGCATAGCAAAATTTCTGATATATTTCCTGTTTTAAATAAAAAGTGACATATTTATATAAAATACAAATTAATAGCAGGAGCATGTAATATAATCATGTCCATACGTAAGACAGTTGACAACCAACACCAATAGATACGCCGTTACGCATGTACAACTATGTATAAACAGAATACAATGTAAAATGGTATCGATAATTTTTTGTGAATATCTCAAAAAGTATGTCCATAAATTATATGTAAAAAATAGTTATTTAGAATGATACCTTTGATAATATGTTAAAAGATAATTGAAATTATTTTATATTGATATATTAAAAATTATATTGATATATTAAAAACTAACTAAATAGAAATGTAAAAAAAAAAACATCAAATTATATTTGAAAATTCTGTAAAAATTTCTCAGAATAGAAATTATTTATATTTTCATCCTTTTTGTTTTGTTTTCTGTTTTTTTTTGTTTTAATTTAACAAAATCCTATCCAACTTACTATCTGTAAATGTCGCGTTCGTCAACCAATGAAACGAAATTTTCTCTAATGGCGGGAACAATTATTTCGTCATTTCAACTAGATGTAGATTATAAATATGATTATGTAACGAATAAAATAAAAATATATTTTAATATTAATTATATTTAATTCTTATTAAAGTTTAATTATATTTAATTCTTATTAAAGTGATTACTCGACGTAAATTGTAATAAACGTAGAAACCTGAACTTCCGGTGGCAGCACTATCAGTGCACGTAGTCAACTGTTTGGATTTGCAATTTCAGTTTAGCTTGAACTGCCGCGGAAGAAGGTTGTTTGGATCTTGTTCAATTTCTTACGTCCCTTCGGGACTGAGTTGATAATTGTATAAATTCGTTATTTCCAAAATTTCTTATTTCTTTTTATTTAATTTTAATTCATAGTGTTATGTTCAAGCTAGGCTCCGTGCAATTGTTCGGTTGAATATGTTAGTATACACCTTAGCTAGCTCGCGTTTTCGCGTTTCCGCGTTGTGCAGTTTGGTTTCATTGTGTCTCTCGGACGATCGTAAGTCCCCTTTGTGTATTTTCCTTCCATCTATCGTACGTCTGTAAGGTGAAAAATTATATACTTCATGAAAGTAATGCGAAACGGAAGTGGCCGCCATTTTCTCTGTTTTTTGACGTAGTCAAATCAGGTCTTTTGCAGTTATTTCTGTAGCATTACAATCACGAATATATAATTTGTGCTGCGTTGGATAATAATCGAATTCTCTGAAATTCGAGGATTACCATAACGTGCACCACTGTTACATGACCCGTTTTACACGGTGATTTGGCAGACGTATCCTGTCGTTCCTCGACAGCCTGCTTTAATACGATTCTTAGGAATCGGGCTCGAGGAGATCACACGTGCAAAATCGGTAATCCATTAGGGATCTTTGCGATTGTAGATGAGTATAAGTAGAGAAACGCAGAATCTTTGCAACGCAAAGAAGCGTAGTTTCTTGGCTGTGTCTCGTCTGCAAAAATCGCGTGTAAATAGGATAACAATGTAATTAATGTTGTTACTCTATTTACAATTGTACCTTATCCCTTGTCCTTGTGACGACGAATTGGACGAGATGGGCAATGTAACCAAATTAGCACTGCTCCTATAATGTGGAGTTTTGATGTAGTTTCGCCTCGTTTACCGTCCACATGGTCTGCTTCTTTCATTAAGAAGTGCGCCATCGAATAACATGTTAATTGTACAATTGCACATGGGGACTAATTTTAGTTTCTTAGCTAGGGAAAGTAGGGATTAGCTCCGACTTTTTAGATTTAGATAGGGTTTAGAATAAGTTAGTTCAAAAAGAGATAGAGGAAGACTAGCGCCTCTAACTCTTTTCCGGGCAGGTCATTTTTTGTGCATCTATTTCAATTGAAGTAGATGATTAATATACTGCGATGATGTCTTCCGCAGTTGTAGAATTTTGCAAAGGAGGGTGGACGGGCCGTTGGGATAGGGCGAGTCACCATTTGCAGCAACCTCCTCGTGGTGTGACTTGGGAAATTTGTGTTACTATGTTGGCGATGCAAATTTGCTAATGGCTGCAATATTTTTCCAACTTTTTGTATTTGTGATTATATGAAGTAAAATAAGAATATTAAGAATAAACATTTATGATTGTTTCATGTTACCCTTGAATTGTCTCTTCCAATTTTATGTGTACAAGAGTGCTTGAATGATGTAGTATAATTGAATTTAATAATGAAAGTCTCTGTACCACATGCCGTATCAGTCGATAATCGACTGTACGTATAGCAGTATTAGAATAGCATTATTTTGAATAGTTAAGTGTGTAGTCCGCCATATTCGTTTGTAATTTCAATGATATACAATGATGAAATGAATTTTGTGCATAAAAGTATTTTTAGTATACACGTACGTAGTTGGTGAATGCTACAGAGATTTAGAAAGAGATAGATTTTTAGAATTATCAATGTTTATTTCATAATCTTATTAATAATAAATTTGTTGATTGGAGATGTGTTGATCTAAAATTGAGATGTTGTTCATGGGCAACCATTAAAATCAAAAGGCACAACAGTCGAGTATCGACTGGTACGGAATGTGGTACTGTGTATTGGTATACATAAAATTGTTATTGTGTTTTTCTGTATTTTATATAATCTCAGTAATTTTGCCTGGAGTCCATGTATGGTTGTTTGTCCAAAGTACGTATTGTTTATAGAGATATGTGAAAAAATTAATATTGAAGTGTCGATACAATAAAGTAGTGAATGTTTTATCGAACATAACCTCGAATTTTCATGATTAAAAGTTTTAATTATTAAGTTACCTCGTTAATATTTCCTTTACTTCATGTGAATTTAGATTATATTGTATTTGATTTTAGAAAGTTATTGAGTTGTATGTTTTTGATTATAAATATTGTCATATTCAATTTAATGAGAAACAATCGAGCATAATGCAGAGTAAAGATATTCCATTAACAAAGATAGAATAAATTTTATTCATCATTTTCTCGCCAGACCAAAGTCCATTTTAGTTCATATTAACATATGAGTTCCTGGCAGTTTTTTAGTTATTTTTACTTATGATGAAATAATGCTTTTTATTTTTCTTAACAAACTAGATGTTT
Source organism: Frieseomelitta varia (assembly GCF_011392965.1). NCBI lineage: Eukaryota > Metazoa > Arthropoda > Insecta > Hymenoptera > Apidae > Frieseomelitta > Frieseomelitta varia. The sequence continues at coordinate 506,195 of NW_025110077.1, forward strand.
TCATGAAACGTTTGAACTTAAAATTCAAGATTTTTTTTTAAATTATGGAATTTAAATTTAAATTATGGAATCATTAATTCTTTATTAACTATTTAAAAAAAAATTTCAAAGTAGAATGTAAGATATGATATAACTACCATTTTTGTTTTTTTTTTCAGTTTCGTAGTATGATATTGACAAATTTGGTAATTGAGATATTGTAATATTGTAATACAAATTATTTTTTTTTATATTGGATTATGAAGTTGTGAATGATTATGTTGCATTACAATTTTTACAAGATTTTATGCATATTATTTGTTTGATTCAAATTTTTCCTTTTTTTCTAGAACCTCTGATTGTTACATTGATATCAAGATAAATTCATCCACAGTGATAAAAAAAATTGTACGATGGTGAAAAATGAAAAACAGAACGAACATGCCAATTTAGTTAACTACAGAAACTACCTGTGAGTATATTCATATATTAAAAAAAATAATATCGATAGAAATATAATAGTATTTTAGTTTGAATAATTTAGATGCATGAATAAATTCTTTTCATTGCTTGAAAGTCGGCCTTCATTGTAATAGTCTTCATCGATGATTTTTTGGTACCCGATGACGTGGTAATCAGATTCAATATTTGTAAAATGCATTAACTTGATTATCCACAATATCGTTGGCAGCCAGGAAAATATATACATAAATCCACAAAATCTCAATTCCTACTTTTTTATCGCCTAATGCGAAAAGATTAAAATTTGAAGTTTAATCATACTGACTGCAAATGAGAAACCTTATAGATGTTGAGATCGATATCGCTAATGTGTCATCGGCTACTTAATAGTCAATGAAGATCACTAGATGAACACTAGTCGTCTAATAAAGTCGACATTTATATAAGTAGAATTCAACATATTGTGTCAACGTATTTATTAATATCTCAGAAACTAATAAATACCTCTCTCTTTCTTCCATTCCTTCAAAATTTTACGTCGATTGGGAATTAATGCTTTACATAATTTTAATTCGTTACAAAAGTTATGTTATTTAAGACATTATTCATATTATACAAGACAGGATAGTTAAGTATCTCCTTTATTTATTGTTGTATGAAAAAACTTGTTAAAACGAGATTGTTTGTCAGTACATCAAAATTTTATTTATGCAAATATCCCGAGATTAAGTACTGAAAACGTTATTTAGGTCTTTTCACATTCTATACGTTTATCTACACATTGCACTTTATACGCTAAAAAATTATTATAGGATTTCAATTAAAAAAATATCGATGATCTTGAAGTCTCGTAAAGTAACAAAAAAAAAAAAAAAATAAAAATGACAATAAAAAAAAAAACTTAGTCATCAGAATATGTGCAACTTTGTCAACTGAATTTTTTTGTACAATAGCAAATAAGGGAAATATTTAGGTAATTCCATTTAGTTGCCCCACTCTATGTATATATATTTTTTTTAAATTTCCTATACAGTTTATGAAAAGTATAAGATTGAGATCAATTGATATGTATATAAGAAAATTGATATAACAAAAGAATATATGCTGTTGGTAAATGTATTAATTACAATGTCTTTATGATAGTCCTGCATCTCAGGAGGGATATACTATGTATTGTGTAGAAATGAAAAAAAATCCCTCGAAAAAAATGCGTGTTTGGTTGTTCTTTTTCATATTAAATATATCTGTTGGCTGAAAGTTCTACATAATAAACAATCTAATATGTCGATGAGTGAGACACTTTTTTTCATCTTTTTATTGTAAATACATACATTATAAATTGCATATAATCAAATTTTTAAGAAGTTTTGATAATTTTTTTCTTATTTTTTGAGATTTTTGACTGCATATTATAGAATTATCATTGATAACAAACTATCCTAAACATCATAATGTACTTACTCGTGTATTTCTTTGTAACTTGGAAAAAATTCTTAACTTAAATACATTCCTTTTTAAATTAAATAATTTTAGAATGAATCTTTCTACATTACTTAAAAACTTGTTTGATAGATTCAATATGTTTGAGTCATAATATAGATGCATATGCATATAATTGACATTGAAACAATGTTTTTGTAAAAAGGATTAAATACATTGTATGTAGATATTGGAATAATATAATGAATGCATTTTATTTTTAATCGCAGTTAATCCATTGTTTTAATTATGATTATAATATATATATATAATAGGTATAATAATATAATATACGTAATAATTTACATGTAATTATTATTATAATAAAGAATATACTTTTATTCGTTATTGAAATACAAATTTGTGAATTATTCTTGTAATTTTTACAATATATTATGTCAAAGAAATAGAAACGTAATATTTTCTGGTTCTATTGTACAAAGCAAACAATTTATGATATAACTAAGTAAGAATAAATTAATATAAAATATTTTATTCGAATATAGTATATTTTAGTATATTCTATAGTATATTCTTATCGTAACTGCTCAACACAATTACATACTTGGACTTTACTCTTTTCATTGTATAAACAGTGCGTACTCTAGATAGCCTCGTACAGTATCGTGCGATAACTTTATCCATGGTATACATATATGTATGTATATATATATATATATATATATATACATACAGACAGACATACTAAGTTTTTTCTGCACTATATTTATTTTAATAATGAATTTAAGCGTGTACAATTTTTATTATTGTATAAATTCAGAAAAGCAACAGAAACTAATAAATTTTTATGCAGTAAGTTAAAAGATATACAAGAATAATAATTTTTGTTTTGCAGACTTATTTTAAATGAATTATTTATATAGTAATATTCATTCATGAATACTCATTACAAGAAAATTGGATGATGTACCTTTAGCATATTCTAGTTACTAATTATTTTTTATATTATTTTTTTGGAATTTCCTTCCCACTTGTTTTCATTAAATGCATCATCGCTTTTTCTTAAGTATGATCATGTGTTGTGCTGCATATCAAATGTATGATAATGATTATATATATATAGATATATTAAATACACTATATTTATGATTGTGCTTTTGTCAAATTGTATTATTGTATATGATACAATACATATATTGTATCATGTACATATATGTACATGTAGTTCATTACATGTAATACTTGCACGAACATGCACAAACAGAATTTTGTTTGTCATTATAACTTTAAGTATCTAAGATGTATATGTATCTGAAGAAAATATATCGAAGAATCAAATGTTTATTATTAAATTCAATATTATGTTCGTTATGTTTAAAATTTAATATTACAAAATTTGTTATTTTAATGCATGAACATTTTGAAAGAGTTAATTGTTTAAGCGATATCTATGTATACCAAGTGCGACAAATGATGTGGCACGCGGGCAGGATGTGATTTTTTATACCTTATGAAAAAATAAAAAAGAAATACGGAATGAAATTTTTTATCCGACGCCACGTTTTCAAGAAAATAGATTTTAAATACTTTAACTCTTTCGTTACAAATTGGCTTAGTATATGTGTACTTGATAAATTTCCAAATTCGATTTTTTCAAAAACTGAGTGTCGGACAAGAAAATTTTATTGTATATTTTTTTCTTATTTTCTGTAAAGAATCACCTTCTGATCTTGACATATTATTCGGCCTTGTATAATCATTGATATAAACTGTTAATTTATCATTAGCAAAAAAGTTAATCACTTGTGCACAATATATTAGTTAAGAATGCAACATGTACATTATGCAAAATGATTTTTTCGCACAGATCATAGAAATTAGTATATATTATAACATTATTTTTAATTAATTTTTTTAATTAAAGTAGGCTGACTTATGTGTAACTATGTAAGTAATATAATAAATCATATTTTTTCTAAGGAATACGATGGATGAATCTGGTTACATGGAATACATGTAGATCTTCAACGAATTATTTTTCGTTCTTAAATTTGAGACGTGTAATATGATGACGTCAAATGAAACATGACATGCAATTCCAAATATCAAAGTACTATTTTTTAACGTATTACTTTTAAAAAATGTTAGATAATTACAAATAATGAACAAGTTCAATATATCATTTTAGAACACTCACGATTTATCGAAGTGATATTCTTTGATAACATATAATTGATTTTAATTTTTTGCAGTTACACACCAATGAACACATTTTGTGTTGCTTGAAAGATCATTTTGTATTTGAAAATGCAATTGTAGAAGACTTCTCCTTGAAATTATCATTATATATTGCTATTATAATAAGTTAACGATAAGTTAATTATAATTATAATTTGTTATAATAAGTTAACGATTAAGACAATTTATTAGCAATTAAGAAACCGTCGTCGATTATTTGCGTAATTCTTTTATTACTCTTTAACAAAAATGAAATCAAAGCAATTATATCAAAAAATTAATTTAAATTGTTAATTCTAATTTAAAAAAGGCGAGAGAGAGTAACGAAAAGAAATTAGGAAAGTATAAAAGTATAAAAGTATAAAAGTTCAATCGAAACAAGTTAAATAATCATAGTTGATATATATATATATATATATATATATACGCGCGCGTGTGTATATATGTACATATATATATACGTACTAAAGAAACGATTGCAGAAGACTACAATCTAAAAAACGTGCACGATCTCGACTTTGATCACATCAACTCTTCATTCTTCCTCGATCGTCATTCTTTGTTGCATGCTTAAACAGATAAGTTGCGAATAGGGAATAGAAGGGAATGGTAAGAGAGAATGGAAAAAGAAACAGAATGAGAAAGAAGACTTTGCAAAGCAACGACGCGACAGTCAATGGTGATGGCCGCGATGCAGTTAAATGGTGGAGTCAGCCAGTCAGTTTCGCTCGAGACACCGAGGTTCGAGCATCGTGAAGAGCATTTCATTAGATCGATTGTTACCTTGAATCTTTTGTTAGTTTATCGTTGACGATTACGACCGTGTGATTTAAAAAAAAAAAAAAAAAACATTACTGTTGTTACACGTATGTGCAAGCGTAAAAATTGAAAGTGTATGTTCCATCTTTGATCGCCCGAACGACGACGTTCTGCATTTTGAAAACGTGGAATACAGGAATTGAGATGCATTTACTTCTGACTTGAGACAGAGTCGACGCTCTACTACGCAGTTGTTATTTCTAAATCATGGCTGTATGTTTTTAATCGACTTCATGCATTGCTACTTCGATAATGTAAGAACGCGCGCTATTTGAAATCCATCCGAATTTGAGTTACTACAACTCTGTATTCTTCTTAGAATTTTTAGTCAGTTTTGAATTTACTAATATCACTATGAACTCGTATTAATTATTTATTCACTTGCATTAAGCATTAAGAATTTTCGCATTCTAAATTGACGTCAATCATTAATGTTATTTGCATTCTTTTCAGTTTTATTTCAATATGGAAATAAATATTTATAATTTATAGTGAATTCAGAATGAAGTTATAAAGTTACAATTTTATTGACAATAAATAATATCGCTTATTTTAAAAGTTTATTAAAAAAGATATGTCATATTTTATACTAAAGAAATGATAATATTTGAATTTATATTTGAATATATTTCATCATATAAATGACTTAAACTCGAAAACAAATAATTTTTCAGGCGATGAAAGAATTTGTATGCATATTCAGTAACAAAAACGTAACACCATAGGAAAATCGGTTCATTTAAACGAACCATTTATCGACTATAAAGGAAGAGAAAAAGCTATTTAAATTTTACCTTAAACTGAAAATAAGACGTTAAGAAAAAATCAAGACGTAAAATGAAGCTTGAGGGAAATTGTTCACATGAAGATAGTACCAATGAAATTTTATTACAACCTCAAAAAGGTTCAGGTGCTCGTTTACAACTTGTACCAGCACAACCAAAAACGATTACACATCTACCGAAAAGACCACCGGTTGACCTAGCATTCACTAATTTGTCATACAGGGTACGAGAAGGCGGCAAAAACAGTAAGTACATCAAATTTTTGTTTTTTTTTTTATAAATACTTCTCTAAAAAAGATCTGCGTTTTATATTCAAATAAAAAATAAATATTAATTTCGCATATTGTACGAGGATTAAGATGCTTTTATATTGTAAAAATGATTTAAAAAAATATAATTTTGTTATTTGTTTCTTGTGATCTATGTATATAGTTGAAATGAGATCTTGACATTATTGATTAAAAAGAAAATATAATTTCGTCATTTGTTTTTCTCTTTTTTGTTAAATTCATACAGTTAAAACTGGTTCTTGACGACATTGATCACAAAGGGAAAGTAAATGTTATCTGTGAAAGCAACATGTATCTGAAATAGTGCAGTTCATGCAGTGTTGTATATGTATATAATTGGTATGGTTGTACAGATATATTCTTATCAAATAGTATTATAATTAACCAGATAATAAAAAATTCACTTAAAATTCGTTTCTGATGATTAATTTCGTTCTTTTTATCATCATTGCGCCGTTATTATTACTCAAAAATAACTTTCCACGCAATTTGTAGAGCGTAGTTGACTAAAGCGGAGAAATTAGTAACCGAGATTTTGTAAGAGACCGGTTACGGCATAAAGTTCTAGTCACGATTTCCAAACTATACGTATATATATATATATATATATATATATATATATATATATCGAAAGAAACGCTCGTTATTGATGTTTTTCAAAATGTTTAAATCATATTATTGTAATTTTTAGAATCTAGTAGTCAATCACTAGCAGAAACAATAATGCAATGAAAACAAATTTCAAACTATTCTTTGTTTCTCTTTGTTATAATCAAATCAATTTCTGGATCTAATTACAGCAACTAAAGTAGTTGAATTTGTTAAACGTTCCATTCTGTTTCGATTAATGTTTCTATTGTTTCTCTTTTTTTTTAATTTCGCAATTAAATGAAGAGTGAAATGTAATTAAAAAATTTCAATTGTTATTTACTTAATGTGTAATGAAGTATTTGAAACTAGAAAACAAGATTACCTTTTGAAATAGTATTTTAGAATTAGTTGATTGTATTTTGGATATAATTGATCTACACAATTTCGTACATCTATTCACGGATAGATCTGCAATGAAAGCGATCAGGATAGAATATAGAAAGTGAATGTATCTGTAGCAATATTTTTGCAATCTACATTTTGTGTAAGCCTTTTTGAAGTTGACTTTTCTTTAATATCTAGAAATGGCTACGATTATATATTGGTAAAAAATTTTGATAAAAGTTTAATAAAATATATAATGATAAATATATTGATAAAAGTTTCAAATACGTTTATCATTTTAATTTTTTGTTACGTTCAAATGCAATAAGAAATAGAAAAGTATAAGGTATTCAGATAGAAAACTTAATACTTTATTTAGCGTCGTTATTATGCATTTTAGCAATTCGCTTATTTTATTTTTTTTTTCACTTTTAACTTATTTTCTTTTTTTAGTAAATAGTGTTAGTAAACATAATATCCAATTTTACAAATATTCGAAATTGAATTTTAATTTTTACTAGATACATAGATAAACGTGTTATATCTGGAAAAATCCATCGTCATGCAATCATCGATATGTATGCGTGATGTATCATGTGACGTAACAACTATTTTATAGTATTTACTATTATAATTGATTTATCACTTAATATTATATTTGCAATAATAATATATATAACACATTGGAATATAATGGTAAGTCATAAGTAATTGAAAATACACACTTAATTATAAGATAAATAGATATGATTCTTGGAATTAGAATAGCCTAGCTAATTAGCTCCGAACGTAACGAATGACATAACAAGTTTTTCTTATACTGGGATAGAGAAAATGATCATGCATAAAATGATATCTGGTCAATAGTTCTTTTTTTCTTTTTTTTTAGTAATTTTAATCGAAAACACATATGAAATGTATATTTATATTTTATTTCTGATTATATTCCGTGAGCTAATTACAATTTAACAATGAAGACTTGTTTCTTTGTATAATGACATAATGTAAAACTGTGCTGTGACTTTTCGTGACGTTATCTCTGGAAGCTTGATTTTTTGGCTTCTTGAAAATCATGAATTCATCATCATTGAATGAATTCAAAATTATTTATTATATGTATCTACATATGGAAAAAAACTAAATCTCACAAAATTTTTAAAAAATAGTGCCATTAGACGGTTTGCTATCTTGATGACTATGGTTTTCATTTCTGGATGTTTATGAAGTAATTTCAAGAAGACGATACTTTTTAAATAATTAAAGATAATTAAACTTACTTAATTTTCAGATGTAAAGACAATCTTGAAATCCGTCAGTGGAAGGTTACGATCTGGAGAACTGACAGCTATTATGGGGCCTTCCGGCGCAGGAAAGTCTACTCTTTTAAACATCCTGACCGGATATAAGTAAGTTTCTATGTTTATGTAGATTTTGAAATGTATATCCTATTCATTGTTCATATTTATCAAAATTCAAATAACAAATAAAAATGTTTTCTCGATATTTTTTGAAACAATATTTTATTATTTTTTAGCTGTGACAACTTACTTTTTTTTTTGAAAGACGATTTTGTTTTTTTTTTTTTGCGATTCTTCTTTGAAAAGTTTTTTCGTTTAGAAATATGTTAATTATATATTTCTTAAATACGATATTAAATTTATTTACTGACTAATAAATTTACGAAAAACTTTATTTTTTCATTATGATACATTTGTAAACAATAATGCTAGTTAGCAATGCCAAGTTAAAACCGCTCCTAAGTTCCAATTAGTTTTAGATCGAGTTTAAACAAATCCAATCGGATGACGAATGAAATTTAACTATTATTTATTATGCCGCCTTGTATTATTCCGTTTCGTTTCATTCGACGTCATAAATATGAATACGACGCTTATGTAAATTACAGACGCAAAAACACGTTCATTGCTTACAGATGATATAAAATTCGTTATTTTTACCGTTTAATTAATTCTAATAACCGTGGATATCTTTCTGTATTTCCTGTACAGTCGGTCACAGAAGTCTATGTACATTTGTAAAATTTTAAGTAGAAAAATAAGGATTTCAATTAAAATTAGATCAATTCTAAAATATTAACGATTGAACATTTTTTACATACATTTGTTTAAGAGAATGTGTAAATAAATCAAAAACATGATCTTGTGAAAATTATGTAAAATTATCATATGTACAATTAAGTGAATAAAATTTATTTTAATTATAATTGTAATAATAATAATAACATATTTTGTACATGTTTAAAGCATACATTATAGACAGTAGTAAATAAATCTAAGAAATCGTTATTTTTTTAGAATGTATATAATGTTTATTAATGTCTATAAAATGTTTCAAGTACTTGTATTTTTCTAAATATTTGAAACTTTCAGATGTCTGTAGGTGTTTGTATATATTAGACATTTCAAAATATTCTGAATATATGTTTAGATCAACAGGTGCTGAAGGAAGTATCACAATGAATGACCATGAGAGAAATCTTAGTGCCTTTAGAAAATTATCATGCTACATAATGCAAGATAATCAACTTCATGCGAATTTAACTGTAGCTGAAGCAATGAAAGTTGCCTCAAACCTTAAACTTGGATCAGATGTTAGTAAGGGAGAAAAGGAAGAAGTGGTGTGTGTTTGTTTATATATTACTACTATTAGATTACTAATTAATAAAGCATTGAAAAAGAATGTTGAAGTTTCTAATGATATTCACATTTATTTATTAGATTCAAGAAATCTTAGAAACACTTGGTCTATCTGAACATCGTCAAACCATGACTTCAAATTTAAGTGGCGGACAAAAAAAGCGGCTTTCTATTGCACTTGAATTAGTCAATAATCCTCCGATAATGTTCTTTGATGAACCTACTAGGTGAGAAAATGTTATATATACTTTGTACAATACAATAAAAAAAATAAAAAAAATCTGGATGAAAGTAGAAATATGTTTGTGAAATAAAGTAGAATATATCATTGATGGATTCCACATTAACTCATTGTAAAGAGAAATTATTTTTTCTTTTATAAATACCTTCACTTTCACTACCATCAATGTCAGAGAATCCTGTTTACTTCTTATATAACGTTTGAATGAAAGCATGATCGTCAGTGTCAGGAAATAACATTTGCAAATTTTTAAAGATATGAATTTTATTTTTAATTTGTTTTTAATTTTTTTTCTTTTACTAACACTACAACATTATAATTAACATTATAATTTATTTTGTGCATAATGATTATATGTACAAAAATATAAATAGGCTGTAAAATGACTTACATAAGCAAATGACAAAATGAAACAAGAGAAAGTATATAAGCAACAAATTTTTGAAACTTTCACTGATACTGTATATATCATTCTTTTCTAAGTGCGATACTTGTAATTGTTAATCATTTCTATTTATTAAAATTTTATCAAACAACATTCTGATTTGTGAAATCACTTCGAAAAATTCTTTAGCAAGCAATTAAAACTTCTAAAAAGATATGTTTAATTGGTTTTTTAATGTTTAGTAGAATTTTTCTTTCTGTGATTAAGTGAAAAGAAAGTTTCAGTTCATTCAAGAACTATTGATGTATATAAATGTTCAAAAATTTAATTAAGAAAAATTTGAATTACCTTGTAATTTAAGTTGTTTTGTTTTACTGGCAAAATATTGCTTGATGAGAAATAACTTATATGTTGCAGTGGTTTGGACTCATCATCTTGTTTCCAATGCATTTCATTGTTAAAAACCTTAGCCCGAGGAGGAAGAACAATAATATGCACTATTCATCAGCCTAGCGCTAGATTGTTTGAAATGTTCGACTCTCTATATACATTAGCCGAAGGACAATGTGTATATCAAGGGTCTACATCACAATTAGTGCCCTTTCTCAGAAATATCGGACTCAACTGCCCAAGTTATCATAATCCAGCCTCTTTTAGTAAGATATTCATAAGATTATTTCTAAATTTCTTAAATATAGTGATTTTACCGATTACTATAATTTAATTTTCAGTCATCGAAGTATCTTGTGGAGAATATGGAGATAATGTTAGAAACTTGGTGAATGCTATAAAGAATGGGAAATATGATATTCGAGAAGGACATCCCTTCCCAGAAAGTAAATTGGAATCATTGAATAATGCATCTAGTGATTCGTTCTCGAAAGGTGAAGGATGTGGAGAAAATATTGAAACGAAAGATAAAAATGACCTTAGCAATTTGGAGGAAAAGTTTCAAGAGGATAAAGTGAAAAAAATAGATAATAAAGGAATTATCCCAGCTTATGCAACGAATGATATTATGAAACAAGGTTCAAAGAAAGATCAAATTATGAATCATAAATTATTAAGTTCGCTGAAAATTTATCTATCATAATCATCACAAATCCGTGATAAACTCACGCAAAAAACTAGAACTAAACTGTTGTTTATTACAGTAAATTTTATTTTTTTTGACGTATCTAGCACGTTATTTTTACTTTAGAAGTAGATAACAACAGATGCTGACATAGCATGTCATTCCAACGCAAAAAGTTAAGTAGAATATATCAATTATATCTCCTATATAATTCGTTATTTTTATATAATAGATACAGTGATTGATATGGAGAAAAAGGATAATGCTGAAGTAGCCTTACTCGATGACTCGATTATAATCACTCCAGAAAGATACCCCACATCCGAATGTCAACAGTTCTGGATTGTTTTAAAACGAACTTTACTTTTTAGTCGAAGAGATTGGGTAAGTTAATCAATTGAATTGATCAATTGATCCATTCAAAATAATTTCATTATAATGATTTTTATTACAGACAAATCTGATGTTATTTCTTTTTTAGACACTTATGTATCTTCGACTTTTTGCGCATATTTTAGTAGGATTGCTAATAGGCGCACTTTATTATGATATTGGAAATGATGGTGCTAAAGTACTTAGCAACCTTGGATTTCTATTTTTTAATATGCTGTTTCTTATGTATACATCTATGACCATTACAATATTGTCGTGTAAGTTATACTTTCATATTAGTTTTGTTTATTTTTTTGTTTCTTTTGTATTATATTATAAAAGTATTTGCAAAAATTTTTCTTCGTACAGTTCCGCTAGAACTGCCAGTGCTTTTAAAAGAAAATTTTAATAGATGGTACTCTCTCAAGGCCTACTATTTAGCGATTACTTTATCAGACATACCATTCCAGGTAAGAAAAAAGAAATATGTCATTTGACTCTCTGAAATCTGAAAATTTATATATTTTATTTTTTCTTACAGGCGATATTCTGCATTATATATGTTACAATTGTGTATTTTATGACAAGTCAACCAACCGATATTATGCGATTCAGTATGTTCTTGGGAACATGTTTACTCATTTCTTTTGTTGCACAATCAGTTGGATTAGTGGTTGGAGCAGCGATGAATGTTCAAAATGGCGTATTTTTAGCACCAGTCATGTCAGTACCATTCCTCTTGTTTTCTGGCTTTTTCGTTAGTTTTGACGCCATTCCAGTATATCTTAGATGGATTACCTATCTGAGCTACATAAGATATGGCTTTGAAGGAACTGCTCTGGCTACATATTCGTTTGGCAGAGAAAAACTTAAATGTTTCCAGGTATGTTTTTTTTTATTGAATTCTATATTTATAGTAAGATATATATAACATTTATAATATAAGATATTATATTTATAATAATAAGATATATATATATATATAACATTTTGTTAACGCAATAATATTTACAGGTGTACTGCCACTTTAAAAACCCAGAAACAACGTTGGAAGAATTAGATATGCTTGATGCTGATTTTACTCTTGATATTTTTGCCTTGCTTTTAATATTTCTTGTACTTCGAATTGCTGCCTATCTGTTTCTTCGTTGGAAATTAAAGACTGCACGATAGATCAGTGTATGATTATTGTCAATTTAACAACGTTATAGCGTACAACACTTTTATAAAGGGACACTACAGACTAAGACGATAATGCATTTTTTCACATCGTACGATACAAGTATGTGATTAGTAATTCTACTTTTCTTTGATAAACTGCGTCGAGAAAATTTTGTATATTGGGAGAAATATATATTGTTTATGTTTATAATTAACAATGTTATAAGATTTAGATGAACATAATTTATTCTTTGTTAGTTTTATGATAATAATTCTATGATAATTATTGCGATGATTATTATTAGGGATGGGTTACTTGAAATATCGAACTCTCGAAATTCTCCGGAATTTTCGAGTTTTGAAAATTCGAAATTTTATACTTTTTTTGTGATTCAAAATTCTTGAAACTCGAATAATAAAAAGTACAAAATCAACGAATAAGAAATCATTTGTAGCGTAAATAAAGAATGTTTGATTCATGTATATCTCGAATATTCAATGCAAGATACTTCGTAAACGCTTGGTAATTTTTGTTTTTAAGGAGAATTTAAAAATTAGCTTCATATCCATCCCTAATAATTATAAATGGTTTTTGTATTCATTTTGTTATATAATACAACAATATTTAAACAATGCACACGAATATGTATGATGATCTCAAATTGATCATATATTTTCAATTTAAAGAGTAATATAAAAGGGGATAGATTTATTTGATCTGTTTACAAATCGACCAGATAGATCTTTGCAATTCTTATAATATATTGAAAAAACTTTACAATTCTATATATTGAAAAGAACAAGAGGCCTTAATTGACAACATTTTGCGAGTGATCATATTTTTTATTCGCATATGGCTGTGAATTTGAAGATGGAGAAAAACAATAAAAAATAAATATAATAAACTGTATTTTTATTTCTAACGCGGACATAAAATGATGTTTTTTTTTATATTAATATCTGAAATAATAAATATCTTGCCAGGTTTGTCTTATCATGTATTGAATTTTGGTAATGCGTCATGAGCGTTGTGTATTTGAAAATTTACTAGAATAAGTTTACTGAAATTTTATATTTCATCATAACCTGTTCAGTTGATGTGTAGTGTATATTTTTAAAGCGAATCTACTTTTGTAAAAATATAAATCACATAGGAAGGTACATAAAAATAGAGTACTTCAAAACTTAACGTAAGGGAAACAATTTTGTCGTCAATCTTCGCCTAAATTTATTTTTTAATTTTTAAATTGTAGGAGTTGCGGTTGTTAATCTAAAATACGAAATTAAAACATTTGGTTTGTAACACATCAATAATATTATTTAATATACGTTAAAACTGACTTGACAATTGTACTTTAATAAGAAAATATGTTTGTATCTATTTACACAAATGGAATGAATTATATATATTTACGTATGTAAAACGTTTGCGTGATCGATTCTGATTAATATATATAGATATATAATATATTTTATAATAATATCATGCATTCAAATGCATGTACTTGTGCTAAATTGGCATAGTGTTTGTTGTATTTTATAGCACATGTTTATTACAAATAAAATACTTTATATAAATATACCTTTTATAATATCACTAGTTGAAATATTTATATGTCCTTACAAAATGTAGAAAAACAGTATTTCTTCAGTTTCAAAATGGATATACTGGAGCATAATTTCTCTTTAACAAATTATAATAAACTACGGATTTTTATGCATTTCTAGGAATTCGAAAATTCCAAATATCTATGAAATACACATAATATGTAGAAATATATAAGTACACTTATTATGAAATGAAACAAATATTTATTTAGAATCAATTTCTTTAGTTATGTTCATCGAATATTATAATTAAAAAATCCATCCGTATGAAAATACATTGTAATACAGTCATGGTATATATGTATGTTACGTATCGTGTTTGTAATTATGAATTGTACAAGAGTATATTTTTTATTATCATTTGATTGATTTCATTTCAAACAGGGAAAAATGTTTTTTTTTTATGTGTCTTTTATATAAGTATTATAATATGTTTCATTTACATAAAGAATCGTTAAATAATAGTATCATTCAATGTATAATCACGTAGCTATTTCATTTAAATATGAAAAGATTGTATAAATAATCATATATAATAATCAGATTCTGTGTTACGTAGTATATTTTTTATATGATACTCTTTTGATATGAGATGGAGTCATAGTGCATTATAAGATAACGAGTAAATATACAACTTAAGATTTTGCTATGAATAATGCAAATCTTGCATTACACATTACATATTACTATGTAACAAGAAATTCAGTGCGCAGCGCGACTATAGGAAATTAGTATTTTCTATACCATTTATGTGGTAGTAAATACATAGTACATAGCTAGTTAATAGTATTGTGTAAAGTATCGCAATACGATTAATTACTATATCGTAAAACAGAGCATTTTTTTATAGTTTATACATGTTAATATATTTATTTTATGCTATGCTTTTACAATTTTAATCAATCGTATTGCCATATTTTATACAATATTACAAATGTCAATACATTGATTTTGTAGCAAATGGAATGTCATAAAAAATAACTGAAGGAAACAACCATAAAGTTACGTTAAATATGTTTTATGCTCTTCTAGTGAAAATAAGATTATGGGAAGAATATAATTGTTGAAGATATAAATGTATACCCATAGAAACAATGCATGTAAAATGGATAATACCGAGAAAACATTGTTGTTTTTAGGGGATCTTCTATCGTTAAACATAATTAATTATAGATAATTTATGAGAAGTTTTAATTGATTTGCTGTTTCCTGTAATGCATCTGTTAAATCAGTATGTCTTTCTTTTTTATCTTGATTACAGTATCATGTTCATGCAGTACGTATGTACATACATACAAACACTGCATATGATTCTCATTTTTTTGTTACACTGTACATTGCCTTTAATAATTGAAGTTTCAGAACAGCTACGCTTATCATTATTTGAATACATACGAATTTTGATTGCCAGTTACTTCATAGAATATGAATGCAATGAAATATAACATCGTCATGATGGTAGTCAATACATTCATGTATGTATATGTAATGCCGTTGAGAATAGGGAGTCCAGCAAAGCTATGTCAACGTCAGTCTTTTACCGCGGTTTGCCGTGTACTGAGCTTTTTAGTGTTCTTATGAGTTTTTTCATTTTTATTCAGTGACTTCCTTTTGAACAGACTGTTGCTGTGTTTGTATCGTTCTTCCTCAATTTTAAAAGTCGCACGTTCGCAGTAACTCGTTTTCAATAGACCCAAATATTGTTTTTAATTATATTTATACTCGACTTTTTTTTATTTATTTTATTCCTGGATTTGTTAATTTCGTGTTTATGTAATTTGTTTATCCGTAAAAATGTTTTCGCATGAAAAATCGTTTTCAAGATGTTGTTCATTATCATTTACTTACGCAAAACGTAATTAAATTTTTAAACGAATTATTTAAAAATGTCTTTATGATATCACTAGGGAATTTCAAATTATCAAAAGAGTGAAAAGCATTTCAAATAATGATTTGAATAAAGCGGATTTGTGGAAACTACGGATCAACCATGTCTGCAAAATCGGAATTCAAGGCGAAACAAAATAAGGATGAAATGCAAGGTACCACGGTATTATCCTTGCATTTAAAAAAAATGGCTCCTATTGATATCGAATTTAATGATTTGACATATGCGATATCTGGAAAAGGTATGATAATATTAAACATTTCTTTGCCGGAAGTATTAAAATTTAATTCTATGGTTTAAGTGATAAATTTTTTTTTGTATGTTCTAGTGCAATAAAAATAATTGAAATAAATACATAACTATTTATAATTTTAATTGCGTTTGTCGAAAAATTGCATTTTCCTATTAAATTAAAGGATACACTTCATTTATTTGACTAGATTGCGTAAGCTACTTTCGAATTTGGTTTTCCAATATTAAAGCGTTGAAACGATATAAAAAGTTTTAATGTTCATCATTTTATTTGTAATTCCGTTTTGTAAAATCTGTATAATACGTACATACGACATTACGTACAATTTTAATATGTCTCGATAAGAAAAATCAATTGAACTAAAAATTGAGAAATTCATTTAATGATAATAATAATAATTAATAAAAAACAATTCGAGAGAGAATTTCTTGCGAAATTATTGAGCTAATACAAAATTAATACGAATTTAAAGAGATCATACAAAATTCGAATTTAAAACTTTAGTTTTGCTACGAATCGTTTGGCGCTATAATTCTGGCTGTCTCATAATTTTTTTTTAGAAACAGTTATAACATGTTATATACAATAAAGTATTTTGCGCTTGTTTTATTTCATTTAAAATAACAATTAGACGCTTTCAAATACGAAAAATATACATTTGTTTTGTACGTGATCGAAAAGAGACCAAAAGCGAAGCATGTTTAGAATAGTTTGAAATAATTTTTATTATCGTTATTGTAATAAATAACTTATGAAAATTACGAACAATAAATGTTATCAGCACAAATAACGTAATTATTTTATATATAAATTTATAATAATTATCTTTGACATGTAACATTATGTTACAAAAAAAAATAATTCATTGATTCGATAACGAAGTTGTAATATATTAAGAAGTAGTAGATTATCATGAGTCATTGAAAAAAATGAATAGTTCATATACTCTTCCATTATTTGAATTAAGATCGATTACAAAATAATTAACTCGACATGTTACATGTTTAATATGTGCAAATGGTAACGTGTTATTTTTTTTAAAAAAACTACATAACAAAGTTCATGTGCTGTTATATGTAATAAAGCATTTTGTGCTTTTATTTCATTCGAAGTAACAATTAGACGTTTCCAAATACGGAAAAATATATTCGCATTGAACGTGGTTAAAAAGACCAGCTTTTTAAGCGAAGTATAGTATTATGTACCATAAGAACTAGAATAAAGTCTTAATAATAAAACTTAATAATTTAATAATAAATATATATAAATATAATAAATAATAACTTAATAATAAATATTACGAACGATAAATGTTGATATAATTATTAAAAATAATTAACGTTCGTAATTCATTGATTCGATAATGAAATTATAATATTAAAAAATAATATTATTATAGATTGTGATGAGTTAGTTCATTAAAAAAAAACTGAATATCAGTTCTGATGACGGAATAATTAATTCAACATGTTACTTATTTAACCCGGGATTATCCACGTGAGGGTCTAGTCGCTAAAAGACCCCCAGGTGGGTAATCCCGGGTTAACTTATGTAAATGTCTAACCTCGTGTTACTTCAGTAAAATTCAAATTATTCAAGGAGCAAAATTCAATTTTTCATAATAAAAACAAGTTTGTGTTGTGTTATACACTGCTTATATACTGCTGCTAAAAAGTAGGGGATATTTCAAAATGAATATGAAGCGATAAAAAAAAGAAACATTTGATTTTTTTTTTATTGAACAAAAACATCAGAAAAGCAAACGATAAGTGAAAGAAAGTTGTTCTTGTATAATAAAAAAAAATCAAATGCTTCTTTTTATCGCTTCATATTCATTTTGAAATATCCCCTAATTTTTTTGAGCAGTGTATTTTTTCTTAAGCTCTTTTACTTACATGTATAATTATCACCTCTTTTTATTTATCATTATCTACTACATTATTATCATTTCCCAATGACACAGATGAAAATTTTCATCTACTATATATTTCTCGACGCTTTTATCTTCTAACACCATGAAGTAACAAAATAATATTCTATTCATATGTTACAGCCGGAAAAGTAATATTAAAAGGAATTTCTGGACAATTCAAGTCTGGACAATTAACCGCCATATTAGGTCCTTCAGGCGCTGGAAAATCCACTTTATTAAATATTCTTGCCGGATACAAGTAATATTACATGTATAATTAATACGTAGTTTCATATACAACTAGAGCAAAATACAACTAGTATGAAATTAATAAATGGGCTATGGATAATGGACTAATGAAATTAATAAATTATGTATTCTATTTAGAAATCAAAAACGTTAAAAATCACTGATGTCATGGTCTACAAAGAGTTTCGTTAAGTCGGATCCTAACGAATTTTAATGTCATCAACTTGATCGATAACGCAGCTACTTGTATTCATAGATTTACGACTAAAAATTCTGTTTTCATTTTTCAAAATCGGATCGTTTATGTTCTCAGAGTGGAGGGCACGATCACGGGACAGATAAGCATTAACGGACAAATAGGAAATGAGAAATATTTAAAAAAAATGTCGAGTTATATTATGCAACAAGATCTCCTTCAACCACGCCTTACAGTACAAGAGGCAATGGAATTTGCTGTAGATTTGAAGCTTGGCAAAATCTCCAACAAAGCAAAATTGATCGCTGTAAGCATCTTACGTCTTAAACGGTACAATTTGAGAGAAAAAAAGATATATTTTTTTTGTAAAGTGTGTACATGCGTAAGAAATATCAGGAGAAATCTTTTTGGTTAAGAATACGTTTGTTGTACGCAATCTTAAATTGTGTTCTTGGAATACCTATTCGTATTGCATGGCGCACCATTTTTTATATTCCCGTCGCGTACATAACAACATAAACCTGAGACGAGCATTTTTATATGGTGTTACTAGTTTCTCGAAAATTCGTTGAAACCTATACATGACTGACATATTGATCCGCTGGTGTTCATTGCAGAACATTTTATGAACATTTCAGATAAAAGAAATTCTAAATACTTTGCGATTGTATCACGCGAAAGACACGATTACCGAACATTTGTCAGGTGGCGAAAAAAAAAGAGTTTTGATCGCTTTGGAACTCGTGAGTAATCCTCCGGTAATATTCCTCGATGAACCAACTACGTGAGTAATTTCCTTCGCAGAAAAAGATTCTAATTACCTAGTTCAAAAACTAGTTTGTAATCTATTTATTCCATTTCTAATTATAGAGGACTAGATGAAACATCGGCTGCACAATGTATGGAACTTTTAAAATCTTTGACGCAATTGGGAAGAACGATAGTCTGCTCTATTCATACTCCAAATTCAAGTATTTTCGCAAAATTCGATCATGTTTATGTTATAGCCGGTGGCCATTGTATCTATAGAAATACCGTGCATAATATGATACCATTTTTTCAACGAATTGGTATCGAATGTCCGAAGCACTACAATCCTGCTGATTTTGGTAAATGAAAAGCTAATTAACTTTAACTGTGAATCTTCATGCAATTTTATATTTTTATGAACATAGTTCAAAAAATGAGATCTAAACAGAAATTTATTTCTGCTACGAAATATCATAACAAGTACTTTACTTTCGATATATTATATATCAAATTATACGTTATACATTGTATGCATTCTGTTCATTATTGAATTTTCAAATTTCACATAGGTACAAAAAAAATCCGCAGTGTATTAATTGTGTAAATGAATTTACGTGTCGCGCGAAATTTAAATTGTTACAGTGATAGAGATATCTACGGGTGAATATGGCCCAGGCTGGGTAGATCGAATGGTAAATGTTGTAGATATGGAATTTCCTATCATTTCTGTTCCTCAGCAAACAAGCTTTAAATTTCAATTCGATGCAAAGAATGGAATGCAAAAGATATGGAATGTGTCCCGGTTCGAACAATTTGTTATTCTATGCAGGAGAATGTTGTTACAATTTCGTAGAAATAAGGTATAAAATAATGAATAATCAGTTTTAATTAAAAAGAAGAAATACGTAACGAATATTTAATTTGTTTTTTCAGAATTATGTATACTTAAAAATAATTTTACATATATGCCTTGGCTTCGTCATTGGTGGTTTATTTTTGAACGTTGGCCGTGACGGATCGAAAGCTTTATTCAATTTTGGTTTTTGCTTCGCCTGTTTGATATTTTTCCTCTACATACCTATGTTACCAATATTATTGAACTGTAAGAAAACAATATTTATACAAAACGAATCAATAATCTGTGACATACACTTATTCATTTAAAAAAGTGGCTAATGAATAATTACTTCCTAATTAATACGAATAACTAATAAGTTATTGAGAATTCCTAATTAATACGAATAACTAATAAGTTATTGAGAATTGTAAAATATGGAAGAATTCGGACCAATGTTCGATTATATTTTCAATTGAAATCGATTATCCTTTTTACAAAAATTCATTACCGTTTTCTTCGAGTTCGATCATACTTTTTCAGCTAATTTTAAAATTACAGTTCCTTTGGAAATACAACTGATTAAGCGTGAATATTTCAACATGTGGTACGACTTGAGTCCGTATTATTATGCATTTACAATAATCAATATACCCTTACAAGTAAGAAAGTAATCGATTGCATTAATGATTATACAATATAATTTGAATCAATTGGGAGGAGAACAAAATCATAATTATAATTAATGACTCACCATTACAGATACTACTATCGTTAATCTATTTATCGATAGTATATGTGATCACAGATCAGCCTCTGGAGTTATTCAGATGTGCAAGGTTCTTTAGTGTTTGCTTAATATGTGGGTTTATCGCAGAAAGTATAGGGTTAACTTTAGCCAGCACATTGAACATTGTGGTATGTTTTATTGATAATGATAATCCTATATTACTAATAAATTAATTGAGAAATACTTGGAGATGCTATTATAGTATACTAAAAAGTATATCTCTGATGATAGTATATTTTTTAGAATGGTACATTTGCTGGCCCTGCGCTTACTGTCCCAATAATGTTGTTCGCTATACAAGGAATGGGTGAAAAAATAAATTTGCCTCTCTATCGCAAATTAATAATGTATTCAAGCTATCTTCGATATGGTTTAGAAGGTCTTACAACTAGTTTATACGGTTATAATAGAGAAATGTTATATTGCCCAACTGAAGAAATGTACTGCCCATTTAGATCACCTCGTGAGATTTTATTAATGATGCGTAAGCCTCTTAAAAGTATTTAGAAAATCTTGAAATATATTATTCCTTCAAATATAATGTTTTAATTCTTATTTTAGAGATGGAACATGTGACTTTTTGGGTTGACGTTGTCGCCTTAATAATTATCCTTATCTGTTTACGGATTCTCTTTTATTATTTGCTTAGACAACGACTTACACCGAACAAAATGTTTCAAACACTTACTCTCATTGGAAGGATAATAAAAAATCATTTTAACATCGATAGATAAAACCTAGTCTTATTTTATAAAGGGGATATATGATAAATTTATTATAAAGTCTTAATTTAATAAAACCTTGAACTTGAACATGAGTAAATTTTTATTTTTAATTTTTAAATAAATAATTTATATTTTGTCCTTTCTATCTAATATGTATATTAGACATATATGGGTATAAGTATGAAATAAAATTTAAAAAATTTAAAGTGTTGGAGAGTGTTAGTATTACAAGTTTAAAAATTATTTGTTATCACGATAAATGATTTGACACTTGTGGACTGATGCAGATCTGTTAAAAAATATGACCGTAATTGAACTTAAACATAATTATAAAGGTCAAATTTTTTTTTGTTACATAATATCCTACGCGTTACAAAGACAAAAAGTCCCAAAGCTAAATAATTCGTCTGATTGTGAGACTCTTCGAAAATCGTATTGAAATTTTTTTAATTGTTAAACTGATATATATATATATATATATATATATATATAATTTGAATTTTTAAACTATAAATATATATATCATTTGAATTTTTAAACTAGCTTTAAATGTCAAAGTCAGGTATAAAATAAATCAGGCATGTCCGGTTAGGCAAAGCCGATGACAAAAAAATGCGACTAATAAAGTGAATAATTAGCAAGTGAAAAAATATGGCTTGTGATATTATCTACAATGATGCGTGCACACATGTTGATAATAAAGCAACTTTGGCTAACTCTCTATGTCGTAACTAGGTACATGTTTATGCACATGTATGTTTATAGAAAAAAGATAAAGATGTCGATAGGAATTTATTAAATACGCCGTTTAAATACATATTTTATTTTATATATTTTTCATAATACATATACTTGGCATATTAATGTTTAAAAGCATGTACCATTTTCTTTACGACAATGGACACAAGGACGCTGTGCTCCTCATGCCGAGTAAGGGTTTGATGTAGCAATCACTAAATCACTGAACTTGAACTGTTGATGTAATCACTGTTATTGCAAATCACTACTGTTTATATCACTACTGTGATTGAACTGTTGATGTAATCACTGTTATTGGAAATCACTACTGTTTATCGTAGAATTTTTTTAATAAAGGTATTATGGTCTTCCATTAATTCTTGCCATTTGTCGATATTTCGCATGCCAAGGAATAATTCTCATCAATTTTATCAATGGTGTATTATGTAATATTTTACCAATAGTATATTATATCAAATCTGAATGTATTATTACTATTTCTAAGATGTTATTACAATATTACAAATAAAATCAATGATAAGGAATATTAAACGAAAATTAAACATCATTTTGCGAGAAGGTAAGTCATTTGCGACTCATGGATCTGTTGAAAGTTTTCATCTTTGCGACAAGATAGAATACCATGCAATAAAAAGAATTTGAAAATGCTTTTTCTAACAAATCTCTATAGATCCAAAGGTGCAAAATTATCCACTAATTTTTAAATAGTATAATTACAACATTTTGTTTACAATTCATACATTATCGGATACATTTTGCAATACATACTAAAAGCGATATTATAAAGTCGATTAATAAAATATTCCAGAGAAATCATATATGGTATTCAGGAAAATCATAAGTTAGGGGATCAGTAATCATAAATAATAATAAATAGTGATAAATACATAACAACTGAGACTGTTATACACTGTTATTATACTTTAAGATATTAAAGTACATATTGCATAATTCTCTGATTCATATTCATATCGAGTTTAAAAAAAATATGTTGCACAATTCTAACATTGTTATTTAAGCTGTATTATAAAAAATTGAAGCGTTATTTCGAAGAAAAGCCTTTCTCAAAATATACCTTTTTTTCGAAAATTAATTCACAGAATTCCACGAATTTTTCGTATAAAATAAAAATGAAAATAAGAAATACTTTCTGCAGATTTCTTGTTGGAATTTGTTACATTAAAAAGAGTTAAAATTTAGGTTTTAATTAAATTAAAAATTTTATTATTGTTTCTACATAAAAATAATGCTGTAAAATGATACAAAATTATTAAAAATTAAATTCTAATATAAAAATGATATTGCAAATATTTCTTTCATCAATTTGACATCAATTTAAAGTTAAAAATCTTTCTCTCATATTTGTTCTCCACCAAAATTATTTTTTACCAACTGTTATTTTTTTATTAAAAGTAAAATAATCGTTGTTTTCGGTGTTGTTTTATTCCATATTAAAATTGTAGTTTGGACAATAACAACTTTGTAAGATTTTATAAATGTCAGTGATTTCATAAATAAAAGAAATGTTCAACTTTGAATCTTTTGGAAGTCGAAAAATACACTCTTCTTCCAGATTAAAGTCCATTTGTATTACTACGAGTCGTGCACAAGTCGAATGCACCATCGAAGCATTGGTAATGCTTTATCATTAATATACGAATATACAAAGCCGATGAACGAATGCACTTTGCTCGACTGCACCGTTATTTAAAAAAAATTAACTCTGTAACCATGCTAACGAGACGTACACGAGTCTCGTGCTTGATTAGCAATGAATTTTTAAAGAATTCGTTCGGTTCTTATCCGGCTGTTGGACAGTGAAAATTAAATACAAAATTTTGGTTCAGCAATTGGTTTTATAGAAGGAACTATATCTCTGTTTTACAAGTTGATTCAAATTGAATGGATGCTGCATCTCCTTTTTTTTGTCTCCTTTTTGCACGATTCCTTTTACAAAAATGCAATGGCTATCATAACTTCGGTTGAAAATGAAAAATATATGATGAATGCTTAACTTCTCTTTTGTTACAATGATCAATATTCATTATGATTAAAATTACACACACGAATAAAGCAATAATGAAACAGTATCAATATGTACATACTTCGATATCTTCTGCTTAACTCATGTACGAATTATCGATAGCATAAATGGATTTTAATGCTTCGATTAGATTTGAATTAAATTGCAATTTACAAACTCTCAATTGCAATTAATAAATAATATTAATAATGATTTTTACTTTAACACACTTTTAGTTAGAATATCAAACAATAAACAGCGATCTGTTTCTAATATCACCACTGACTAAGAATATTTAAATTTAGTCATTGGTATCAGCATTATTCACTTGTCGAATTAAACGACAGAGATATGTATATCGTAATGTAATAATAATAATACTATGTAATGGCAATAACGCGTTATAAATGTTAAAATATTCTAGTATTAAGTTTCATCTATCAAAAAACATGCAATTAATGTTATATGAGTATAAAAAAATTTTATATTTTGTTATGAATAAACGAGTAAATTTGAAGAGAAATACCAAGAAAGGAAAAAATCATTTTTATCCATTGATTGCTATCTGATACAAAAATTTTATCTAAATGTAAAATTTTAATTTTTAATTCTTATAATTTATCTAGATTTAAAATGTTCTCCTCAAAAATGTAAAGAAGGAAAGACGATAGAGCAAAGCAAGAAAGAGATACATAGTGAACTACATAGAATCATTTACCATGTGACTTCTAATAGGACAATAACCTCTAAAAAGAAATTGTAAATGGAATAAGTATTAGACTCATTAAACTTTGTAAATTCTAACCATTTCTCTATTGAGATTCTTAGAAACTAAGAAACCATCTTTATATTGATTAGATAGTAAATAAATTAAATTATAGTAAATCATTAAAAAAAAAGAAAAATAAAGGCAACTATTATAAGGCAAATATTATATTGACATAAGAAGTATGATATAGTAAAAGTTAAATATTTGTTACGTTTTATCTATATCTATATGTACATGTTATTAAGTTAAATATTATGTCTTATTTCATTATCATATACGTATCTTGTCTATGATAAAAGCACAAATGAAAAGTAATTACTGATATCAAAATACTTGATAAATGTTCAAGTACTTTATTTCTACTAAAACGTTTAGATATCTAAGTAACTGTTACTTAAGTAGAAATGGTAGGGTAACATTTATAAAAGGCACTTACATCAGAGAGATTTGTGTCAATTTGTAATTACTGAATTCCTTTTAGATTTCCTTTGTTTACTAAGAACTAATATCGTTAATATGTCTAATTGCAAAATAATCATTAATATTTTATGTTTAATTTTTATTGCTAAAGCAAGTAGGTGAGTAAAGAATATTATTTGTCAAGCATACTCCTTTTTTATATTTAATCATTTATTTATAATATAATATATTTCTGAGCATTCTTTGTAAATAAAAGATTGTTTTCATAGTGATGAAGGCTACAGGGGATCAAACAATTTCGATGTTTTAATTTTTACTCAAAGATGGCCTCAAACTGTTTGTTATACATGGAAGGCAAGTTCACCATCGCACACATGTTCGTTACCAAAAGAACATGATGAGTGGACAATCCATGGCATTTGGCCTTCTCAATATCATAAAGTGGGTCCACAATTTTGTAATAAATCAATGCCATTTAAGCCAGATGCTTTGAAGTCATTAAAAGGAGAATTACAAGAAAAGTGGATAGATGTAGAATATGGAAGGACATCGTATTCTCTTTGGGAACACGAATGGAAAAAACATGGTACTTGTGCGGTGGTTCTGAAGCAATTAAACAGCGAGGTCAAATATTTCGCTGAAGGTTTGAATTTACTGGCAAAGTATGATATGAAGAATGTGTTAGCAAAAGTCAATATCGTACCTGGGCAAAAATATGGCACAAACGCTATTTTGAATGCTATCAGAAAAGTATTAGGTAAACGAGGCGTTGTAATCTGCAGAAAAAACAAGGTAGGAACTTATTTATGTATTGTACAATATTGTATAACATTTTACAGTTGAATTTAACATAAAAAATTATTTTAGAATACTGGAGAATCATATATATTGGAAATACGAATATGTTTTAATAAGATGTTACAATTGATGGACTGCGATGGAATTTCCGAATATCCTACGAACTGTGACGCCTCTGAACTCGTAACATATCCTAGTATAGTACCACGATATAATGTAGTACAAGTATAATTATAGTATAAATTAAGCAATATAAGGTGTATGGAAAATTATATACAAATATATAATACAGTATACAAATCGATATATTCCAATATATATTTTGTATCTCTAAAGGAATTAAAGATTTAAAACAATCATATTTCCAAATGTATATATTTTTTATCTTTGTTAATTATAAATAGAGAATGTTTTAGGAATAGAAGATGACAAAATGCTGGTTTTTTGTAAACAATCTGTAAAATATTTTACAATAGCTGAAAAATCATATTGTTGACTGTGCGGCAAATAGTATCTTATACTTAATATGGTTATTCCACCTTCTTCTGAACAATTAAAACTGCAGATGGTGTTAGGCCTAGAAGAATAATCATAATAATTAACATTAAAATACATTGTATCTTTATTTTTAAATTAAAAAGTACAACACCACACATTATAAATTATTAATATACCTAAAGCATTAAGTGGAGCTTCATAGTCTTCTTCCATGAAAATTTTCTTTGGAAAATTTGTCATTAAACTAAACGGGCCAGGTGCATCTGTCCTATTAATTTCTATAAACAATCTTACAGCAGACAACTTTTCTTTACTTCCAAAGCTTTGTGTTAATGTTTGTCCATTAGTAAGCCTAATCTAAAATATTATTATTTTCATTAAATATAATGACATTTAAATATTAAAATTAAAAATATATATTTATAAATATGCAAGTTATTACTTGTAATTTTGTGTCATTATATTCTTTTCGATAAGTACTAGTAGAGGATGATGGTGTAGAAGGAGATGCTGCTAATGCTTTTTCAGCATCAGCTTTGGCACGCCTGGCAGCTTTATCTGCTTCAATTTGTTCTTTAACCTTTTGCCGTGCTAATTTTTCTTCCTCTTTTTCACGTTTCCTTTCATCTAACAACTTTTTCATTTTTAGCTCCTCTAATCTATAAGTGATGTATACACATGACAAATAAATACATAAATATTACAAATATATACACATGTACAAATAAACAAATAAAATACATACATTATAAGGAACCACCTTATTACAGAGTTATAAATAAATATTGTATGAAATAGATAGCTATGTATTTTTCAATAGAGTACAAACGATCCATTATATTTATTTAATGTCGCAATTCTGTGTCTTTAATAATTGGTTATAATAAAATATGATATGAGAAAAGATAATTGTCAAATATTTTTAAAACTTCATTTCAAAATGTTGTTCTTGTGCTAGAATAAGCTACTTATTTCATACATACAATATTTGTTATAACTTTGAAACAAGGCATCCTGACAAACTTTATATGATATTTTTTTCTTCTTTCGTGTATATACATTATTTCAGGTAAGTATATATACTATATATGAAAAAAAATATAACTTACTTTCTTCTAGCTTGAGCCATTTCTTTTCCCGATTTTATTCTATTTTTTTCTCTTTCTTGTGCATCTTTTTTTTCCTGCTCTTCTCGTTCTTTGTTTTTTTGTTTTAATTTTTCTGTTAATATCCGTAATTGTTCTTTCTTCTCCTCCTCTGTAAGAGGCTTTTTCTCTTCTGTGCTTTCAGAGAATCTATCGTGCCCAGATTTTGTTGCATGGAATTCAACTTCTAAATTAGATTTAAACAATTTTCCACAGCTATCGAATATAAAATAAACATAAATACTCTGTTGATATATTAACCTGTGTAGAACATTAATAAATATTTACATATCACATTTCATAGATTTAGCAACTTCAGTAGTGGAAACCTGACCACTAGCATCAGCAGTGTCTTGTTGGTCTGATGTTACAGGATTAGACATCGGTGCACTTTCAGTAGTTGGTGGTTCAGGTGATGGTTCAGCATCATTTGAATGAGCCAAGAGCCTAAAATAAAAATTAAGGTTCGTCATCGGACGATGAGAATGATGGCACAGCCTTTCTCGTACCATTCCATTGCCGGAACAACTCCTTTGTTTCCCGTAATTTCTAAAGCTTTCTCTCTACAACAAAATATACATTGAGATAATAAAGGTTATAATAAAATTAAAACTAATTAGAGAATTAATTAATAAACTTACGCTTTAGATATGCTGAAACCCATGTCGACTAACATATTTATATCACTCGACGACATTTTCCCTTATATTTTTGATACTATTAACAAATATTTCTTAGCAAGGAAAAATAATCCACAATCAAACGATCAAAAACTTAACGTCACGTTCAACCGACGCGCTACCTATACGAATTTGTATATTGTGAAAGCATTAACTAAGAATAGAATAGATACGTGAAACTCGAAACAAATTCCATATGTAATTTTTAAGAAAGTAAACATTATTCAAGCAAATCCTTATACTTATTAAGTATTAATTAATGAATCTTTATTTGCAGATTATATAGATATAGGTTCATACACTTACATTGGATAAAAATAGGAAGGAAGCTGAGAATGATAATATAGGAAGAATTCTAAAATCAAGTATTTTAATCCTTTTGACTAACTTTTTTTTTATAAATGAAAGTTGAATTATATTATGGACATAGAAACGCCATCTTAAATAAATTAAATAAATTAAAACTAGAGATATTTAATTACTAGTCCGCGAGCCATTGCCACTATTTTCTTGATTGCAAACGGTGTCCCCACGGCTGCATCGATTTCACCAATAATCGATCTCTACACTTTATTCTATTTCCAAGTCAAGCATGAGGCCCACTTTCTCGGTTTGTTAATTTTCCTACTATAATCAAGCAGTGAATTCGATACTGCGCCTAGCGCTAGCGATCAAGAAAGTAGGCATAGCATCGACTAAAACTATCAATCAATCAAGAACACAACAATGAGCGATAACGATAACAAAAACGATTAATTTTTACATTTCGCCGTTACGACTACCAAAGTAAAACGAATAAATTTTTAATTGCAAATCAATATAATACATTTATGACACCATTCTCATAACAAAACAACCATCTTTCGCAGTACCCTAATTTAGCACTACAATGCACGAATCAGTACATTAAAAAACAACTAATATTAGCATAGACAAGGAACACTTTCTGGAAAGGAATTCCTGGCTGAAAATTCGAATCCTGTATCAGGAGAACATGATATTCGAAGAGGTGGCACGACAAAGATCGCTGTGCAGTGGCTCTCCTGATACAAAGGTTTTTCAAAAAACCTGCAAGCTGTAATATTTCGTGAACGAGGGAGAATTTCTGATTGAAAATTCGTATTTTATATTAGGAGAACATAATACTCTAGGAGGTGGCAAGGCAATGCACGCCATGTAGTGGTTCTCATGATACAGAGGTTTTCAAAAAATTTTCAAGCTGTAATATTTCGTGTACGAGAGGGAAATATCTGAAAATTCGTATTTTCTATCAAGAGAACATGATATTATAGGAGGTGGCATGACAAAGCTCGCCGTACACTGGTTCTCAGGATACAGAGGTAACACGAAAAACATTCAAGCTGTAATATTTCGTGAACGAGGGGAACATTGTGGCTGAAAATTCGTATTTTGTATCAGGAGAACATGATACTACAGGAGGTGGCCCGACAAAACTCGCAGAGCAGTGGTTCTCATGATACAGAGGTTACACGAAAAACATTCAAGCTGTAATATTTCGTGAAAGAGGAATAGATTGCGGCTGAAAATTCGTATTTTGTTTCAGGAGAACATGATACTACAGGGCGTGGCACGACTAAACTCGCAGAGCAGTGGCTCTCTTGTTACAGAGGTTACTCGAAAAACGTTCAAACTGTAATATTTCGTGACCGAGTAGGAAATTGTTGCTGGAAATTCGTATTTTGTATCAGGCGAACGTGATACTACAGATGGTGGCACGACAAAACCCGCACAGCAGTGGTTCTCATGATACAGAGGTTTTTCGGATAACGTTCAAACTGTAATATTTCGTGAACAAGGGGGAAATTTTGGCTGAAAATTCGTATTTTGTATCAGGAGAACATGATACTACAGGAGGTGGCACGACAAAACTCGCAGAGCAGTGGTTCTCTTGATACAGAGGTTAGACAAAAAACATTCAAGCTGTAATATTTTGAGAACGAGAGGGAAATTGTGGCTGAAAATTCGTAGTTTGTATCAGGCGAACATGATACTACAGGAGGTGGCACGACAAAACTCGCATAGCAGTGGTTCTCACGATACAGAGGTTTTTCGGATAACGTTCAAACTGTAATATTTCGTGAACGAGGGGGAAATTTTGGCTGAAAATTCGCATTTTGTATCAGGAGAACATGATACTACAGGAGGTCGCCCGACAAAACTCGCAGAGCAGTGGTTCTCATGATACAGAGGTTACACGAAAAACATTCAAGCTGTAATATTTCGTGAAAGAGGAATAGATTGCGGCTGAAAATTCGTATTTTGTTTCAGGAGAACATGATACTACAGGGCGTGGCACGACTAAACTCGCAGAGCAGTGGCTCTCTTGTTACA